>NW_015150650.1:279729-305707 GCF_000732505.1 Cyprinodon variegatus
ATAGATAGATAGATAGATAGATAGATAGATAGATAGATAGATAGATAGATAGATAGATAGATAGATATTTTAAAACTGGTCATTTCTGGCAAAGCATGTGAAACTTTTACATTTGTTTTTCCCTTTAAATGTTTGCTTTGCTTCCAGTGTGTCTCCATGTTTGTTTGAGTTCCTGTTTAATGTGTCTTTGTAAAACATGACATTATCATTTTGAACTGAATATATCTCTCAGGAACATCTGTAGATCCCTTAGGAACATTGTGATTAGACACTCTAGAATGTCCTGGGGTGGGTTCCATGCATACACTCCAGTGTGAGATAGCGTATCTGAAGCCGTAATCTTTGCTTAGCTTCCACTCCTTTCCAGCACTCTCTGATAATGAATAATTCAGCCTTTCCTAACATCAACCTGAAAGATAAGCCTCTAACAAATGGCCCGTTTTTCTAATGCAATTCATCACACAGGGACCAAGGGGACTGTTAATTGTCACAGATTGTGAACGGACTACCATGTTTAACTTTCTTACAGTGCAGCCTGGTGGAGAGGCAATAGCAGAACAGTCAAAACAGTTAACTGCTACTCCTCTGTCAGCATTATGTACCATGTTTTGAATGGAATAGTGAAAAAGGTAAACCCTTTTTACTGTATTTATTCCACCATGTAGAAAAATGTCCACCCCTAGGCTGTCAATTAAATCACATTGGATGTAGATATTAGATATTCCATCCAATACCAACAAAATGCAGTTGAGTCCACAGATATTTCTGCAAAATGACTCACAAGCTGCAGCTGCAAGCACCTTTGGCTGTGAAGGTGCTTCATAAAAAGCCTTTAAACCTTCTGTGCTGCAGCAGAGAGTCCCAGGAGATAGCAGCCTGACGGGGCCATTTTGATGGTGCTGGGCATGAAAGCAGAAGTTTGTGTATCTGCAAAGAACAGCCGGGCTCCGTGTTCCTGCAATGCCTCTAGCACCTTGCCTAAGCAAATGCTTTTTGAGCAGGAATCAGCAAAGAAAAAAACAACAACAAACTTTGCTCCAAACATTTGGTGTTGCTAAATCTCAAGTAAAACCAAAAGCAGATATTTGAGATTTTGAGGATGCATACTGTAATGTTAAGAAAATGATGTTTGTGCAGTTTAATACCTTGTAACATAGGCTTAGGATGTACTAATGCAACACTTTGGTGGCAGTTTAGTGACTACATTTGTACCACTTCTACTTCCACAAGTTAAAATGTCAAACAGTAGATAAAAACAGGTACATTAAACCCTAGAGGAAGGAAAGACATTTGGCATGGAACTATTTTTAAGTGTTTTAATTATGAGGCCAGATGTTTGACATAAAGGATTGCTGCGAACTCAATGACTCAATGAAAGAGGCCCTTCTCTGTCTCTGCATGCTCATATGGGAGTAAAGGCAGCTTCTTGTTTTTCCAAGGAAAGAAATTTCTAAATATTCATATTTCAATCTGAAAAACTCACTCGGAGAGATAAGACAATTAGAAGAAATTTACTGACACAATTACTCTTTGGCGCTCAGACCTCGGCAGGAAACATAGAGCTTAATTTTTTATCGATATGAATGAACAGGAGTAAGAATAGGGCTGGTTACCCCAGGCCTGAAACTGGTGGTGGAGTGGAGATGGATGAAGTTGGTTAGTCTGTAGACTGCTGGCTAGCGAGACTGTATGCTGAGCTTATGGGGAGATCCAGTAGACTGTGTGGACTAATACTAGAGCTTCACTCAGGGACCTGGAAGATGAAAGTCCAGCTTGGATAACACAGGTTCAAAGAACCTGTCCATGATGAGCAAGCATGAGCGACAGTGGAGAGGAAAAACTCCCCGTTGGGAAGAAACCTCTGGCAGAACCAAGCTCAACATGGCGGACTTCTGCCGGACCGGTTAAGATGAGACACGGAATGCAGTAGGAGTCCGGGAATGATGAAACCCGATGAATCATTAGCTGCAAAGTGGAGAAGGGGCTGGAGGTGGGTTGAAACAGGTCATGCGAATGAAGTCAGGTAGTGAATCCGCCACCTGCGCAGTTAGAAGCAGACCAGCAAATCGGAGGCCTTTAAAGATTTAATTGGACTTGGATGCTGATAGGCTTTGGTGGAGGTGTGGTTCAAAGTTCATTGATTGAGTCACAGGTGATGTAGGAGAGCAATTAGTTTCTTCATTTGAACTTCCACCTAGGCTCAATAAATTGATTGAATGGACTCCGTAAAGTACCCTAAAATGAGCAAACTGCATTGAACTAAAAACATAATGCAGTGTGAAGTTTTACTCAAATGCAAATATTATCACTTTTTTTATTCTCCCATTAACAGCTTTTTGGGAATCTGAACATGACCCAAAATTCTTGACATAATGCACATGCATTAGGGGCCATATTTAGGTATTTATAGTCAGGGTCTCCTCAGCTGCGGTCCTGTCAATAGTCCCACTAACATGTTTGACCTAGTGGATTTTACAATTGCTTTACAGAAATAGTAAAACTCTTTAAGAAGCAACATTCTTTAAGAAATGTCACCCATTTTAGACTAAAGATTTTGACACAGAACTCAAAGTTTTCAGAACTCCTTAAATGAAAAGCATGCAACATCTAAATTTCCTTGAATGTTTGGTGATAGGTCCTTGGAAAAAGAACATGCAATAGATAAAAAGTGACAGCCAAGCCACTGGCAGAGGGGTATTCATATATTTTAATGCCATATGTTTCACTTGACCTTATTGATCGCATCAGCTTCCAGCTGTGTCCCATGACAGATGAGATCTGAGGTTGCTGGAACAGAACTACACTCTGCAATCATCCAGTTTGAACTATAGTCCTCTTTGAAATGCTTCAAAAACAGAAAAAGTCATAACAAACCTCAGACAAAAGATGTGATTTAGGTAAACTTTCTGCTGTTTCATAATAAATGCTAACTGAATGCATCAGATTGTCGTTTTCTGGATTTGTGCCACCCGGTTAATTTGGAAACAGTGAAGTAAGGATCCTTAATTAAATGCAGTGTATTTTATTTTTGTCAGCACTGGATTTTATTTTGAAAACTAGATACAATTTCTAGGTACAATGTCGGCATGTTAATGGCTAATTTAAATGTGGGTACAAAGCAAGGCCTCCTAACAGTTTTTCTTACTGTTGCCATGCTGATTTAAAATATTCCTCTGTTAGTATTCATGTCTTGTGGTCATCCACTTAAGCTTTGTACTTTCTGTTTCATTTTAGCTGGTTAGAAAGAAGAAGGAGAAAGGTGTCTAGCAGAACACACGTATTTGTCTGACTGCTCAAGAAAAGAATTTGACAGGACAGTGAAGTTTCCTTGGGCCCTCTGCTCTCTTTGTTCCCTCTGCCAATGTAATTCTTGCAAGTATCCGTTTCAACACCACTTTCAAGGGAAAGTGATTGCAACTGTAGTTCCAGAACACCCCCCAGACTTCACCATGGTTACTGACATGCAGACAATACACAGAGAGATGCTGAAAAAAAGGTGATAATTTGTTTTCTTCTCTCCCCTCCATCACCTGAGACAGGTGAGAGGAGACAATGCATTCCCAATGGAATGCCAGCCAATGCATATATATTGGGCTGATCTTAGATTTCTAGAAGAGAAAATAACTTAATAACTGTTGTGCAGATCCTGTGGGGTGGAAATTCACGATAAAATATTCTGTGGGTTTTATGGTTTCTGAAATATTTCGCAGGCATGTGTTGTTTTCCTCCTCGCTGCTCTATTTTTGTGCCGTCAAGTAGGCTTTGTCAGCCTGCTGATAATGATGGCAGTTGTAGGCAGTCAGTGTGTTTAGTGGCAGATACTCAGCACCTGTGAGGGTGACAGTGGGAAGTAGGAGCCAATTATCGCCTGAAACAAAGCATTTCATTGTTAAAAATCAAGAAGGGTGACAGGAGGAAGAAGTCAACTCACAACAGTGTAGAATTAGAAAAACGTTAAATCAGATTAAACAATTTGGGGAATAAAAATGTCATGTTGAATTAGCGGAAACCATTAGTCAAAATGAAAACATTTCAGCACCCTTAAGAGAGAGACTAGAAAGACACCACCACATTGTGACTAACTGTGCATTATCACCTGTCAGCTGTGGCCAGCTGTTTGTTCTCTTCAGCAGCTGCCAAATTTGTTGTCTAAAATTGAAGGACAATTAGCCTGATTGCCACTCATGCAAGCTAATTTAGCAGGTTCACTGACTGGTCAGTCTTTTTTAGACCCAGTCCATATAGGACAGAAATGAATCAAGGAAGAAACTTCCTCTCTTTTACAGATACTCATCCATAGTGTAGCAAAACTCCCCCCTCTGATCACTGGATGTAGAAATAACAATTATAATGGTGTAGAAAACAAGTGGAAATATGGATAGTTATGTGGTGTGACTGAAACAATTGACTTAATGCAGATCCTCCCAGAATGGTTTGTTAAAGAGGAATGGGAATTTGACTGTGATTGGCTGGAGCAGAGGCACATGGTGAATCCAGGTGATGCTGGGATGAGTCTTCCAGTTTGAATAAGCATCTAAATGTCATAGAAATATAAAAGACCCCAAAGATACAAAAGCTGATGTTCATTTGATAGTTTTTCTGTTGAAGCTCAGCTTTTCAAGATATTGAATTCTTGCTGGTACTTTTTTATCTGGGTCTGGAGTAAAATTATGACATATTTATATATAATAAATATGTCATAATTTATAATATTTATATATAATAAATATGTCATAGATATAATTTAGAGATTTCTGATCTGAGCCATAAGAATTACAGAAGGTCTTTTGATTAGATGTTTTTGGAATTTATGCAACATTTTTTTGATAAAAACAACATCATAAATTGAAAAGAATGGGTATAATGAGCACTGACTTTTTCATAGTTTAACACTCAGAGGTGGTCAGGAACTACTTTTATTTACTTTGGAACTTCTTAACAAAACAAAAAAAAAGTTACATCTATTAATATTATACAATTACTATTATAATTAATTTGAGTAACTTCGCTAAACAACAAGGAAGCTTTTTAAACAAAATTCCTCCAGATAAAGAAACACAGTTAATGTTTATGTTTTTTGTACACAGACTTACTTTACCTAAAGGGAAATTTTGAGGTCCAGCTAATATACAGTAATAAGTAAACACTTATGACAAATACACAAAAAGAAACTGGGAGGATTGGTTTCAAAACTTTGATGTCAAAAAGAAAAGTGATTTAAGAGAAGTATTTTTTCTTCTCTACAGTGAAATTATTTCAAACTCTTGTTTACATTAAATCATAACCACAAATTTTAAAACATGTTATTTTGAGTTGATCTCAGAGACAAACACACAAAAATGGATTATTTTGAGGTGAAGGGGAAATAAATTTTCCTTCATCTGCTTCTATAAATACATTGCAGACTGTTTCTGCTGCAGTTACAGCTAAAAACTAAAATATCTGACCCCACTTTTGCCGATAATGGTCCTGATCAGTTTCAAAGATGGTTTCTTAAAATCTGCCCTTTCTTCTCCACAACCTTATTACTGATCTTTAGTGCATGTTCCTTAGTTTTATATCTCTTTATTACTCGTGCTTTCTATTAAACTATCATAATACCACCCCATAAACACTGAGATGAAATAGCTCACCATTGGACACTACTTGCTAATTAGAAACTTCTGAAGACCATTAGTGATTCTTGGTTTTATTTAGTGCTAACAGAGTAAAGGGAACAATCATATGAAGCTCTAGTGGAAGTTCAATTGAAGGAACTCTGGCTTACCTCATCCATCAGAAGCTGATCCGTCTCTGACGCGAGCCAATCAGCTTCAAACTACTCCACCACGAAGCCCAATCAGCATCCTGCTTTCACTTCATAAGCACCTTCAAATCCCATCTCAGCCCGCTATCCAGCAAACACAATGTCAGATTTTATTCAGACGAAAATTCACCCACCTCCATCCCCTCCTCCGCCATTGTAGTTGAGTCGTCTTCCATGACATGACTTCTACCCCAACCTCATCAGAGTGTATTAATCCCAGTCGTCACCATCCCTCGTCTCATTGCAATTGGTCCGGCAGAAGACCACCATGTTGAGCCCGGTTCTGCCAGAGGTTTCTTCCCAAAGGGGAGTTTTTCCTCTCCACTGTCGCTTTATGCTTGCTCATCATGGACAGTTCATGGTACCTGCATCACCAAGCAAGACCTCTATATCCTGAGTCTCCGAGTGAAGCCCCGGTGTCAGCTCCTGTAGTCTCTGGTCCCACATACAGCTCAAGCAGATCACCTCGTTAACCAGCTCAAACTAAACCATCACCAGTTTCAGGCCGGGGGGAACATCCCTATTCTCATTCATCTACTTATGCATGTTAAAGCATAATTCAGCATGAATGTTCCTGCCGAGGCCTGAGCGCCAAAGACTATACTTCTTATCAATAAAATTCTTCTAATTATCTTTTCTCTCTGTGCGAGTTTTTCAGATTGAAATAAATTTATGTCCCTCTTCTCTGATTAATATCTGTTAAATTATTTTTTTATTTAGCTTTTCTTTTCACCTTGCAAATAAAGAATACATTGTGTTGATGTGTCACATAAAATTCCATCAACAGCATGATAAACATTCTTGCAATAATATTAGACAAGTAGACATATGAATACATATTATGGTGGTGTATACTAAATCAGATCTACCGTATATTGAATCAATACTTAAAAACAAAAATTAGTATCAACTACAAGATAAAAAAAAAAAAAAGTTGTTATAAAGGCAAATTTTATGTGCAAATGTGTTTTTCTGACTTAATAGATCCAGTTTGGACTGTCTGTCAAAAGTCCAATGCAGTCAGGGTTCCAGCCTATTTATTCATTTCTACACCACATGAAAAGCAGATCTTGACTCCTTAATATTCTGCCATGGAGCTTTCTGAAAGATTTGGAAAAAATGGAACAGCTTAAATTGTTCAAAGTCTTCTAACTATAAAAGCTCCAGTGAAATCAGGTAGCAGACCAAATGTCATTGAGAATGACAGCCCTCATTCTTGTTACCATAAAGCATGGGAATGATAGAGGCCTGCTCATGGGGTCCCACATGCTTTGGACTTAAAGTCCAAGGCAGGGACTTGTCTCGTCCATTGAAAACAATTGCTGAGTTCCAGGTCCAATTCATCAAAGTGACAGTGCTTGGCCACATGGAAATGAATGAATAAATAAAAAGGAACGCGTTCAGTGTGTGGATAAAGAGAAGCCCGCTGGGTAGACGCTGTCAGAGGTGGCTGTCACAACGGATACTATTCAGCTCTTCTGGGTAAGATGACTTCAACCAACAAAGGAATACCTACAAATTCACATTCAACTGATGCTTAATGGTTTAAATAAGATTTTTTTTTGGTGCTCCCTCTTTCACCTCAACTCTTGCAACACTGCAGCCCCCAGGGGGCTGCTGCCAAAACGTCTGCATGTCGTCTGACTGTGGAAAGAGGAAGCAGCTTAGGTAACTCCTGTCTGAACATTTTGTTCTCAACCACATTCCTTTATGAATAAACCCCTTTAAGGTCATATTGTTTCTAAAAGTCTGTTTCAGTAAAATAATATTTGCTTATGACTAAAAGAAACATCTTATTTGAACTGTAGAAAAGGCATTTTTTTTTTTTTACAAACAAACAACTTAATGATTAAAACTGTTTCAGTGTGGTAGTCTAAGTTCAAAGATTTTGTTAAAGCTATATTAAAAAAAAAAGAAAAATGTTTAAAAAAAACCTGCAGAAATATTTTTACCCCTTAAAATAAAAATGATTTAATTGTTAAGGGGGTTAGATGTCTTATGTAATACATTTTACACTATATTTGCTTTAAAACATTATTGAGTAGAATAGAATAAGATAAAATAAAACACCTTCTATAGTCCTGCAGTCTGAAAATTTCAATGTCTGAGTTGCAAACCATATGGGCATTGGAAAGGAAAGCATTAAATTAAAAAAGGACAAAAAAATATAAAAGAAAACCCAAAAAGCATTGAGAAAAGATAATACTTTGGAGTTATTTAAATTGACATACGTAGGTTAAATAAAAAATATTCAAAATAACAAAAAAAAAGAAATTCAAAGCCTTTCATTTACCTGTGAAATAAAGAAGTATCAGCATGTATCTAGAAACCAGTTATTAATGGAGGTATTGCTCTGCTAGCAATCAAAATGTTGTATTCTGTTACATATTCAAATAAACAGTTAGCAAAGCAGTTCCTCAGATAGTAAATACATAAAATCCACCATTTTTAAAAGAATTTAAGCAGAAAGAATGATCAAAATGTTGTATTCTGTTACATATTCAAATAAACAGTTAAGACGAATATGATTCTGGTAGTTAGATGTTATAAAGGAAATTTCAGTGAATTTTATTTTATTGCAATATATATAATCTAGTGCTATCGGCTTCTTATATGTTGACCTTGTTAAAGGTTTGGGACTGGTGATGATGGTTGAGTAAGTGGAATTGGGGAGTATAGAAAAACCTTCCTGTGAACCAAAGGGTGGCCCAATTTAGAAAGGTTTGGGAACCCCTGTGTGACTTCAGTTTAGAAAGACCGCAAAAAATGTATTTAATGATTGATTTAATGGAAAACACAAAAAATGCTAAATCAGATCAATCTGACAAAAACATCAAACTTATGAGCCATGTTTTCCAACCGTTCAAGTTAGCAGATTATATCTGGATGCTCACTTATTATTGCTGTATATGCATCCAGTCCAAAATGCCCCATTCAGTATCTGGATAATTTAACCAGATCCTTTCTACTAGATGTTAAAGAAGCCTGTTGTTTTTAATCAAAGGCTAAACTTAAATAATACCCATAGACTGTACCTAATACATTTTTTTGTTTTGCAAAAGGCTCTTTATAAATACTAAAACAATCAAGTTTGCCTTAAGAAATTTTACCATCAATTTCAGTCTTAAAAAAAAAAAATACCTCAGCTAACTTATTTGTAATTTATAGCTCCCACAATATCAGGGGGACAAGAAATTCAACAAAAGATGATTCTACAGCCAGCTGGTTAAAGGTGATGAAAGTACACTAGCAGGTCAGGAGGGGCTCCTTTTCAAAGCCCAACTATGAAAGCCTGCAGCACAGCTGCAGAATCAGAATATAGGTAACACATATTTGTTCTCCTAGACCCATTCTAGCGACCAATAGCAGGATAACTGTAAAATACACAAACAAATCATTATTGGTTACTTGCATATCTACTACTAGTTACTGATGTAACCCCTAACACCCTTACTGAGATAGCATCCTTGGACCCATCTGCAAAAATGTGGAGAGAAGGATGCTTATTCTCAGATATAAACTCACAAACCTGCTTTCCTCACTATACTCTTTACTCCGAACTGTATCTAAAGTTATGGTAAAGAGCAAAACAGGAATAAAAGATCTTACAGAGAAAATTACATTACTTATCGAGATCTGTCTCTCTAGCAACACCCCAAAAAATGTAGAAAATTAACAATCTCTCATTGTAGCATCCCCAAAATAAAGGTGTGTTGCAGGATGTAATAATGAGAATTGCTGCAAATAATATGAAACAAGTTAACTGAGAGATGGGACAGTGTCATGCAAAATGTAATAACAGCTAAAAAAAAGATATCCAGGGTTCTAAGCTGTTTAGTTTTTTCTAATTTATTGAGGTTACTTTATCACGGCTGAAAATATTAAGAGATATAATGTTTGATAATGATACAATTTGTAATTGCTTTTGGTTTTATATATAAACTTTTCTGTCAAAAATTATAGAAATTGTATTGATTATGTCAAAAATGGCTTGCTATCAATAACATATTTATTTATGAATTGTGAGTGATGGTACTTTGGACAATACTGATGCAACAACTGATATAAAACTGACTGAGTACATGACAAGAAAATCTGAAGCTACTAGAAAAAAAATATTTGACATATAATAAATGTACAATAATCTACAGATTGAATAGAAAACCGGGATAGGTAAAGATGAAAAACACTCATAGCAGTGGGTCTAAAGAGGAAAAAAAGAGAGCTGATCACTAGATACAGTATATTGAGGCAGGGGGAAACAAACCAAAAGGGCTAATGAGAGGAAATGAGACACCTGAGGCAGAAGGAAAGAGTAGAACAGAGCAGAAACACAAAGAATCCCAAGGAAGTACCATCAGAAATAATTCAAGATGGAAAAAAAATCAAACAAACAGAAAGATCAGTGAATAAACAAGGAAGCTAAAAACAAGGAATGACACAATACTGAAGCACCAAACTAGCCATACAGAAAGCAAATGATTACTATATACACAAGAAGGTAAAGCCTAAGGAACAAAATAAACAGCAAAGAAATGGTAAAAATAAACAAAAGGAAAACCCAAATACTTCAACTGTGATATTTACATTCAATCAGAAGTTGTATCTAAAAACAGTATAATTTCAAAAGATGGAAAAAAGCTATAAAAATGTAATATGAATAAATAATACTGTTTTGATGCATGCCAGATCTTGAAAACTTAAACAAATTGTCTCTATGAGATGGCATGTGTTGTGAACTGGTGCTATATAAATAAACTGAATTGAACTGAATTCAAGTAATGAGGTATGAGCAGTTGGTATCACTGTTGCCTTGAAGTAAGAAGGTTGTTGTTTTCCTGTTTGTAGTTGTTATGCATCCATGAGGTCTTTCAGGGGTCTCTGGCTTTCACCAAAAATCAGAAACAGGATGTTTAAATCAGCTCTTTTAATTATTGCTTGGATGATTCATTTATATAATGTATTGGAGTTTTGTTTAACACTTTCTTCTTTCTGTCTGCATCACTTTCTATGGAAATTGGTAAGCTGTTGCCAGACCTTGGTTTCAGTTTATTCCTATTCCAAACTTTTTTGAAACCGTAAAGGTGACCATTAATATTTTTTTTCATTTTTTTTTTTATGAAATGCCAAAATCAAGACAACTGTTAATTTGCTGATTTTAATGCAGAGCTGGCTTCTGATTAAAAATACTGCTATATAAATATATGCAAGATTTAACCTGCCTTTAACTGACAATAGTTTTTACCTGGTCATGTAGCATATCTACATTCTAGTTCTTGAATAAATAATATATTTTAGGAGAGCTTATCTGCAAAACCATGTTTTTTTCCCCACAGAGTTTTATTTTCATTACACTGTCACAAGAACAGAGCGACTATATTCACTCTCTGCATTTAATCCATCCCCTTGAGGATCATTGGGCTGCCATTTGCAGCACCCAGTGAGCAGTGTGGGGTTAAGGGTCCTGCACAAGGACCCACAGTGGAGGCAGTGGGATTCCAACCGGTTACTTGCAACCTTCTGAGAGCACAAGCGCTCTTCCCTAACCCACAAGGCCAACACTCCCCCAATCTTATCCAAAAGCTAAAATAACCTCAAACTTTGATCTACGCTACTAAATACAAAAACTGGACTCAAATATAGATTTTTTTTCTCTTTAAAGATTTGTTGTATATCTATGATAAAAATGCTCTGATTCACTTGGATTTGAGCGAATCTTTAGTAAAACTATTATTCAATGAAGGGCATTGATTTGAATAAAACAAACTGTATTCTTCTCCCTCTTTCCTGCTGTGTAAGGTCTGCTTTTGAAGCTTTGTTGTATTGCTCGGAGACCTTTATCATAACTGTCTGAGCAGCCTTGTAGAAACAACCTTAGCCTTGATTTGGCTGTTTAGGAAGCTGGGCCTTTGTTTGCTGCTCATGGAACTCCTCTTATTGATTTCCATTCATGTCCTCTATAAATCAATCTCCATTGCCAATTGGCAATATTATCCTATTCATTTCATGGTGAAAGGATAGTTAATTGGGATTGTGTAATACTTTCTTTGGCATACAGAGATTCCTTAAGGATTTTTTGTACTCTCTCTGTCACCACCCAGCTTTGCAAATGAGTAGAGACAGATTACTGTCACAAGCTGGATCCACACTTCCTTCATCCCTTTCATCTTTTCTCAAAGCACCCCTTTTGTGGATGCAGAGACATTTACATTAGCTGATAAAAATGGCCAAACTATAGAATAGAGGCATGTAATCTTTTTCTAGAGTATACAGTATCTAGTCAAACACTAACTATTATACCTTCAGTCAGAAATGGCGTCAATGTCTTAGTATCCAATTAATTAATTTGTCTTAGTGAGTAAAGACTATTATGCCAATGCATCAAGTTTCTCTTCAGGATAACCTAGATTTGTTAAGCCAATCAGCAGCTTTGACAAGTTATAAATCAAAAGAACATATTTCATGCACCTTCCAATCACCATCTGCGAAACCACCCCACATTTACTGTTAATTGGCAAAAACAATTGAACTTTTGATTAGTCATCTCTGAGTACGTAGATGCTGGATCCAGACTCACTGTGGAGGGGATCTCACTCAGCTGGTGTCAGCCTGATTTATTTTTCCCTCAGTTAGAGCTCAGCCTAGCCCAAACTCCCCTGGTGCTCGAGCTAATCTATCAAGTCCATCACTGTTTCATGTAGCCTGGAGGACACTGGCTCAGTCGGAATGAGCTCATTTTTACCTCTTCCTTCTTCTGCCCCAGTACCTCACTAGACTAAGCCACAGGCCACACACCCCTAATAGGAAAGGTAGCCGATCATAGGTGTCCACAGATAATGATTTAGCAATCAGGCAGATCTCTAGGTTAATATTATCTAACAGAATGTCTCTGTACTAGTTAAACTTTCGACTGTTTTATTTTCCCAATTCATGAGGATAGATTTCTTTGTGACACATAAGCAGGGGTAACCAATCAAAAATCGGCAGGGTCCAAATAAAGAAAATCATCAATCAATAAAGGTCCGGAGACATTTTTAATTATAATCTGTTACTTTAAACAGAATTTAATTGAAATAAAATAAGGTTTTAATGTATCCATGTTATACATTGAATACAAAAAAAAAAAAAAAAAAAAGAAATGTTTCCATTTAAAATCTTACGTGTTTTTTTGAAGTAGAAAACAACAGTCATTCAGTTTGGTATATACACAATTCCCTGATTCATATATTTTATAAAACACCTTAACTGACCGTTAATTATTATTATAATTTTTTTTTCTGGCTTAATGAGAGCAGTGGGCTTTATGCTGCCCTGCAAGGCTTAGAACCTGGGTTTGAATGGCGACAAAGCCATTCTCAAGCACATACTGTATCCAGGTGCTCATTTTGAGCCTGAATCGATATTTATTTTTGATTATGTTAATGCGGACAATCCTGCTTCACAGCAGCAGGTTGAGGCAAACATACTGAAAAGGTGCAGGGTCACCTTTGAGCACGCCATTTTACTTTTCTTTCAACAATTCTCCACAGTTCTTCCAGCAGTCTTCTCCTTCGTGTTCTCCTTCTTTCCCATCGCCCGGCTTGTCACAGGTTTACCTGCTGTGTCTACTGTAAATGTAGCTTGCAGCAGCAACCCAGACTGACAGCACATTGGCTAATGTGTATCACGTGTAGCCTGGTGCTGGACACTTGAAAAGGCTTTACCATATTAACAGGAGAAGCGGCGCAAGTGAAGTCAGACAGTCTTCGGACAACAAGCTGTAATTTATAACTGTTTTAAATCATGTTGGGTCCAGATTAACCAGCAGGTGGGTCTGGATCCGGACCGAGGTCTGCTACTGTAATCCTTGACATCTGACATAGAACGGCAGATTCTGAACACACCGGATCCAATTTTACGTCCAGTCTGACAGAAAATTGTTTCAGACGAGGACGTGGAGTTTAGCGCTCATTGAGAGTCAGTGGGGATGAACATAAACAACCTGATGTTCTGCAAGGGGACTTGCAAAGCTCCGATTCAGATAGACCCCAGGTGTATTTCAGTCAGGCTAGGCAACAATTCAGCAGCAAGTTCATGGGTCAAAAACACAACATAAAATAAGTTGATCGCATCAGGAAAGAGTCAGTTTTGGAGTCACACAGTGCATACACAACAAGCGGGGCAGAGTCGTGCGAAAACAATCAATAAAACATTTAAAAAATAATACTTTACGTATGATAGGAGAGGACAGAAAATGGATAAAGTACTGATCCTCTTTTAGCCTCAACGCCTCAAAAAAACTTCAGAAGGACAGAAAAATAACAATGAAGATAAGATAACGACGGGCAGACAGTGCAGGTAAGGGAAGCTCATCTCTCCCCTCTTTATGAGAAAAAGAAAGAAAAAAAAACACTTGGATAAACTTTTGGATCTCTCTCCGAGCGTCACTTCTCACTGCCTCAGTCAGCATATAAACCATCCTACCACCATCATTGCTGCATTTTTTTCCCTTTTCTTTAGATGTAGTCCTAATCACGTTTTCAATAAAGACCAATAAAGGTTCTCTATCTGTTCTTGTTTAAAATGCTGCACAGACTTGTGAAGTGGGGCATTGCTTTATAGCTGTGTCAGATGTTTTTTATTTATAAATTTTAATAACCTTTCATAATCTGTCCATGTCACATATGAGAAATTGTTTTAATCTGTGTGTGAGACACAGAGACGGAAGTGAAGAAAAATCTGCACAGGTCTGTTGAGACCTGCTGAAGGGGAAATATTGCATCTTAGACACGTTGACAGATTCTCACATACAAGAGACCAGAACATCTGTGCAGGAGTGCATAACCATACTGGAGGTATATAATCATGTGTTGCATTACTTGCAAATGCAGACAAATGCAATAGAAAAACACTGTAAAGAAAAAAATGCTGCAATTACTAAACAGAAAGAAAATCCTGAAATCAACAAATAAAAACAACAAATAAACAATAAATACATAATTAAATACAATAAACACAACAATAACCACATTAAATACAACAACATCATTCTGCAAGCAACAACAAAATACTGCATGCACATTTTTAGGCAAAAGTAAAAAACCCATGCACAAACTCGCTCTAAAAAATAATGGAAGCGCTCCAAACCACTAGAGGGAGCTGAACAAAGAACTGACAACATCAAACCAAACCCTTTGTACAAACAGGAATTTAAAGGGAAACGCCGCTTTTTTTTTACATTGGGCCCTTGATTTTACGTTTTTACATCATATTCTACTTGCCCATATGAGTTTTGTGTCATTTGAAGCTGTTCTGAAGATATTCGGTTAGGTTATATTCAAGTAGCATCTTCCTATGGGCAAACGACTTGAACTCACAAACTAAACTGTTCATAATTTGTTCTTTATGGTATGCCAGCATTCATAACATGTAGGTGAATCAATGTCCCCCAGACATCTGCAGTTATATTTTTTGTATTTATAGTTTTTAAAAACAAAGTCGGACTAGAGTTATGACAGGCAGCCCGGGCAACAGGCAGCTACACTCTACCCCTTCTATTCATTCGGCTAGCTAATCTGAATCGTTTAATTCCATTTGGAGAGTGAGATCATCTGTGGTAGTAGCACTAGACATCTTCCAGGCATGTGAGTAAAACTAGCAGCAGTTCAGCGGACAGGATGAATGAACAGTAGCCGTCGCGCACGGATAACGTCATACACACTTGGGGACAGTGATTCGCCTACATTTTATGAATGCTGGCGTGCCATAAATGATAAATTATGAATAATTTAGTTTGTGCCTTCAAGTCGTTGCCCATAGGAAGATGTTACTTGGATATAACCTAACCAAATATCTTCGGAACAGCTCCAAATGACACAAAACTCATATGGGTGAGTAGAACATGATGTAATAACATAAAGTCAAGGGTCCAATGTAAAAAAAACGGCTGTCACCTCTAAGCTTTAACGAAGGACTAAAAAAAGAAAGGCGGAAGAAGAAAGGAGAGATTTGCTTTCTTTCATTTTATTGTCAAACACATAGTCTTACAGTATTACAGAATAGCAACTAAATTATGTACAATAATATGAGTAACATCTGGTCTGATATGGTTTTTTTTACGTTCCGATCCCTCCAGTGGTCGAAAACACTTCCGTTGTTTTTAAGAGTGAGTTTGGAGCTGTTTTTACTATTTGCATCCTTTGCTCTCTGTGATTAACGAAGCATTTTGTATTTACTTGTAGCATTTTGTTTGTGGTTGCAACTTTTGTTATTGTTTGTTTGTTGATTACATGTTTTTGCTTCTATGTTTAGTTTTTGCAGCATTTTTTGTTTGTAGTGATTTTCTATTGGATTTATTTTCTGTGTTTGTGTCATACATGTTTTTGTGGCTTGTTTCATAAAAAGAGTAAAAAGAGACTGGCCCCAGCTAAAGTGTCTGAAGATAAAATGCATGCTACAATTCTCAAAATTTTAAACCCTTAATAAACTACAATAAACGTTATCTTTGAAAGTTAGAGGGATTTGAGTAGTTCTGCAAGTTTCTGCATCTATTTTATAAGGTTTCAGCTTCAAAAAGTATGTTACATACTGAAATGATGAGATAGTTTTAATTACTGCCTCTTCTCTAACATCAAAACAGCCTTTGCTCTGACACAGAACCGAATGACTGTTAGAAATGGAATCAGGTTTCAAACTATTTTTTGATTGATCCATGCAGACATATTACTAACTGCCTGCTCTAGTCCTCTTGTTTTTGAGTGACAGTGTCACACTGCATTTCTTTAGAAGGGTATGACTTCAAGAAAAAAATCACTATTCAAAGGAAAAAAAATACAGTGATTGACAAGTCAACCTTTCCAGGATAACCCTGTCTAAATTTGAATTGTTAAACATTTTAATGATCCTGTTTGAATACATTAAATCGTAAATGCTCTATTAATCCCATAGGAAATTAGATTACATTTTTTCAGATGGTGATCTCTGGGAATTGAAGGATCTCCTTTAGCATAAAATCTCTAAATCTATAAAACTACAGACCGACCATTCATCATCTCATTCATATTCAAAAGCTGAATCAGACTTCCTGCAATAAAATAGGAAAAAAATATTTTATTAGAATTTCAATCCAAGGTGCATGTTCTAAACTATACAGATATAATAATTTAACTTTATTGATCTCACACTGGAGAAATTTACCTCTGCATTTAACCCATCCCCTTGAGGAGCAATTTGCTGCCATTGTCCTGCGCCCGGGGAGCAGTGTGGGGTTAACGGTTTTGCTCAGGGACCCAGAGTGCAGGCTGCAGGGATCGAGATGGATATTTGCAACCTTCTCAGAGCACAAGTGCACAGCTCTAACCACTAGGCCATCCCCTCCCCTCTATACTATATGCAGTAGATCAGCACTCTCTTGTGGAGCTCTGGCTATAGTCAGCTACAAGTAAAGCTTTCTGGGAGGAGATGTTGCTGGGCCTTCTCCACAATCTCCATGGTGTTTGGGTTCCTGTGATGGTCTGCATCGATGTACCTTTTTTCATATTACTCATTGATGGTGATAGGCTCTAGGTCAGCTAGGTTCTCCACTCTAAAGGAAACAATTGGCTCTTTTGCCGAGATATTTTAAGACCTAAGTTTTTATCACTAAAAACTCAGCAGCTCCAGAACTGCATGAAGCTCTGGAGGCTCTTCATCGGGACTCATAAAGCACTTGCAGCTCTACCAGTTCTTTCATTTCTGGCCAAGGTTTGAATCTTTTTAGCATTAAATATTCCAATATTAAAATATAATTACCGACTACTTATCAAGTTTTATCAGAAAAATATTTCTTGAATCTATCATGAAGGAATTTTTTTTCGCATTCCTCCCTGCTTTAAACCTCACAACTGATTATTTAACTTAATTATAAAATATGTAAACACTTTTATAGCAAACATAAACATGAAACATATAAAAATGGTCATGTAGGTTTTATTGTCAGAGACAAGTTGAATCTATAAAGAGAAAAGGCAGAAATGGCTCTTTGGGATAAAGATGGCTTATTGCTGCCTTAGACTCAGCTCTGTGCTTGGAAAATTAAACTACCGGTAGTTGCACAGGGGGCATTGGTTGCATGATGTGGGGGCTGATGCCTGGAATTGCTGTATTTGGGTCAGGGGTCACGTATAGGACAAAGGTGTGAATTGAGTTTAGGTTAGGGTTAAGTATGAACCTGTAATGGAAAGGTTTTGGATAAGGGTCACGGTTAGGCTGTTGAAATTAATGGAAGGATCCAATCAATGGAATCAATAGAAAGGCCCTGCAAAGAAAGAGAGACAAGTTTGCGTGTGTGGGTGAGTGTTCGGAGGGGTTCTCTGAGTTCTTGTCCTACTCAGCAGTTTCTTGTGTCTTCCCCTTTTCTCAGCAGGTTTAAGTGTCCTACTTACTCCTTACACATAGGCAGATATATACTCAGAGTTGCATCCTGTAGATCAATGCATTACTGTATGATTGGTATACAGTAGAATAGAACATCATGAGGATATAAGTCCTAAAATAAAATCAATATAAAAGCCCATAAAGAGAAAAGAAATCTGCCTCCAGGAGTATGTTAAAAAGATGAATGAGCAGGACCATAAATTCAAATTGCCTCACTTTACTGTATCTCATCTTGATAAAAAATGATTAATTCACTGTACATTTGACTGCTTTCGTGAGTATCGACATTGCTGTAGATGTATGTAATGCTCCATTAATAAAATCAACTTAAAGGTGCCTTTTATCAGAAACCAAACTAATAATTTTGTTGGTGGGTCGCCAGCCCTTCAATCGAGCATATTTCTGCGCTGAGAGAACTGCTGGCTCCCATAACTTCTTCCTCAAAGTGGAACAAGGAAAATAGGGCATGCAATCATGCTTAAAAAAAAAATAATAATAAAAGGCTACTGAATGCCCTCACAAATTAAACAAAAACAATTATTTGGCTTTGCATTGGAAGGAATTGAAGATCAGTACAGATTCTGTATAGAAACCTGAATAAATTATGGAGTGCCTTCCACAAGAGATAGAGCTTGCAAGGAGAGTGGATGGAGCATGCTTGTTTCACCCCATCATCAATCAAGCATGGAAAGCAATCTAAATGCTGTCGATAGAGGATGGTGAATAACATTGAGAGGTCTTTGGTGAATGGGGAGAGAAGGCGTATGTAGGCATAGAGCCAAGATGTAGGCAGACATCAAGGCAGAGCTAAATATCAGCTGCTTGACGTCATCCTAAGTCTCCCCTCAATACTGTGAAAGATTTCTGGTAACTATAAAGCCTTTGTGCCATCAAAGATGACAGACACATGATCTAAACAATACTGTCCCATCTCTTTTATTCAAGGTACTTTGATGTGATTAGCATAAAATGTTTCTCTGAAGATAAAAAAAAATGAAACTAGTATTACTTATTTCTTGATCATCATCAATAGTGATCAAATAATTTGTCAGTAATGGGAAATGAAAAATGGTTCAACAAGGCCAAAGTAATTTGATATGTAATGATTAGATAGTGTAGTAGCCAATCCCTCTGTGAAAATGCTGACTCATGGTCCTTACACTATATATTTTCTTTATAAAATTCTTTTAAATAATTGTTATTTCACATTTAAAAATCCAACAAAAAAGTTGAAAATGGATCTCATTTCTTAAATAGTAACACATTTTGTTGAAATTCAACTAATTTATTAGTGTCCAATCAGTCTTTACTGATGTTTAACCAAATAAATCTCATACAAAGTGTTGCACTAGATTCTTGTTGATTAGATTCTTTTTCACTTTGTGGAGGATAACGTCTTAGTTGGTTGTTAATTTTGCCTACTCCTAGTCATGAATAAAAAAATAAGCTGCAACATAAAAAAAAGATTTCAGAGTTGTCCCAGCTTATGTAGAAAATGCGAATATTCACAACAAATTTAATTTAACGCTGCTTAAAATTAAGTCGTAACCTGCACTGTTTGTTTTTTATCTTAGACAAATTATTGATTCAAAAGTCAGCAGTGTTTTAGAAACTTGGCAGATTGCTAAAAGTGAAACCATTTGATTTCCCTGGTTCTCTATGCCCTTGACCTTGATATAGTATTCTTAGAAAGTGCCCCATATGAACCGGATGAGCAGCCGTCTTTACAAGTTAAAGTTTTTCAACAAAACCAAAGATAATTTATTCAGCGGCGTTGAGTTTCTTTCTCTGTTTTCAAAAATTAAGGATAAGTATTGTGACTGGCAACAAATGATTACATTTTGGTGATGATCCAGATCATCATCTGGATTCAGGAATGTTCTGAAATATTCAGTGAATACAAGTTTTATGTAACTTAAGGTGGAAATAAAAAATGAGGTACTTGGAGGAGGTCTGCACTTTCCAAGTGTTTTTCTAGTTATTAACTTCTTGTCTCTTGGGAAGAAACAGCTAAATTTGATTTCCCACTTTTCCTAGTAAGAATAATTTCCCAACCTATACCAAACATCACCAAGTTAGATGCAAAAAGTTTACCTTGCAAGCAAGATAAATTGTTGGTAATATGTGAATTTACAAACTTATGAAAATACATCTTGCCAGAAATGAACAGATGCTTTTGCCACAATATAGAAATGTTTCATACCCATGAAATTTAGTGATATGTACTGTAAGGGGTCAACACATCAACCAGAATCAGAAAGCTGAAGAAGAAATAAAGATGACTGCACCAGTTTCTGCTGAAATACCTTCTATTTCTTTAGGAAAACTGATCAAACCGACACAAATTTTGCATTTGTGGATGGAAAAGAAGTTGCCGAGTTCCTCCTGACTAGATTTGCTTAGAGTTTGATTTATCAGTTAACTCCGCCAGCGATTAAACAAATCAAGAACATGATACGTCACAGCTGCTGTGATTGGCTAAAAGCTTGGCATGGGAGGCAGGTACCCAATCAGCTTGAAGAATAGATCGCTTAAAAGTATTGAATGCCCCTCCCTTTTTACAAACACCTTCTACAGAAGGCTTTCCAGAGGGATACTGTGTAGAATACAAATTGAACAACACGTATGAATCTGGCTTTGGCCACGTTAACCTGTCTTCAATGGAATTATATTGTTCATCTAGCTTTTTACTGACACACCTTAAATAAAATTTCCTGAAAACCTAAAACAGAGTTTATTCTTTGTAAATACTAACATGATGTCCTTGTGAGAGGAAAAAATGAGCTAGTGTAATAATTTGAGGTTGCTGTACCAGTGTCTCCTCTAAGAAAACACCAAGGGCATCAGGAGACCTCTACATATGAGCAGACATAGCTGATTATCTAGACAGATAAAAGACGAAGGCTTATTGGTATTCAGGAGGTAAGTGGGATGAAGTTAGAGGGAGTACTGAGTACATAATGACCGGACAGGAGAGATACTTGAAAATGAAGGCAACCCATAGGTCAAATCAATAGTCGCTGATAATACTACAAAGTAGCACACCATAGCTGTTTATATCTTTAAATACATCCACTGCATTGCAGGCCAGGTGAGTGACTACAAGAGAAAAAGGACCAGGAAATCTGCAGCCACATGCAGCCACTCATTTATCCATTGATCCTCTTTAAGATGAAAAGAAAAACCAAAAATAAAGAAAAACCTGTCAGAGTGAATATTTGGGACCGCATTCAAAAGTCACTCTGAGATGACTCACATCTGTTGAGAATTAATCACTAAGCTTTCATTTCCATTTCCCTCTCAGCCAATCCCTGATTGGCATTTAAACAAAGCTTCCAGTTTCCTGAAGAGGAATGACATTTGCATTGGTGTTCTTTATCTCTTGCTACACAGCAAATTTGGATAAATAAACAGCTCCCAAATTAACTCAACATTCTCACCATTTTGGATGTTTTCCTATTTTTTTTTAACGTGAAAAGCACTTTCAATGGATGCTGTATGCATTGTTTATATCTCTACAACTCCTTCAGATTTACTATGAGCCTCTTAGCTGATTCTCTGAATACAGTTCTTATTGTCCAGCTTATGGATGGATTTGCAGATCTGTAATTTTGCTATACAGTACCTGTTCGTTATTCCTAGCAAGTCCTTCCTTTCTTTCCTAGATCATATCTACAGAAGTGGAGGGGGTCTTTAAGAATATATCAAATTCAGTGTTCATTTATTTCCATGTAGTTACTAGATAAATAGAAAAGGGTTGTGAAAACTTTTTTAAACCACTATTTACAGATAATAACAGTAAATACATGAATATTTGTGTTTTTGATTTTAATACCTCGCCCGTTATCATTTAAGTTAAGCTTATAAAAAGCTATATTTTGACCTTGAAATTACCCAGCAGTCTATTTAATCCTTTTTTTTTTAGTTTTTATGGTAACTTAAGGATTTAATAAGTTGTTTTTTTCTCCTTTATTTTCAGATAAAACGTTTGGAAGTTAGGTGAATGTTTTAGACCTCAAATATTAGGACTCCTTAAAAGTTTTATATCTAACTCCTTTACTCTTCTCTGGGCTCAGCAGTGCATTACAAAGGGGAAAGTCATCAGAGAGTTTCTCAGGGTGGTATAACCTCGAGGTGAATTAAATAGGTAGCAATGCTTTGAGCATCCCAGAGAGATCAGAGCTTAGAATCTTTGAAAAACACCAGGGAAGTCAAAAAACATGATCATCACCATGCTTCAACAACTCTCTAGATAAATGAAAACCCTGTGGACAAATACAGCAGACTGCAACTTTACATCGTCTTTATGTCAGTGCCAGAAAAATATTTGCACGCTTACATATTTCTTCAGGTTTTTGCTTTTTTGTTAGACTAAAATGATTTGGATGGGAAGTCTAATTATTGGATTTTCTTTCAGACTAGAACTTTATCTATTAAGGAAAAAGCCTTTTTAAACCAGTCTTTAAATGCTCCAAGACTTGATGTCTATTTCTGGCAACTTTGGTGGCAATAAATGGGAATGAGTCCATCACATCGCTGTAGAGGAATTTTATTAAACTCTTTTTTTTTCATAATCTAAATAGTGACTTTCCTGCATATAATTAGAAGTTTAATAAAAACTACTAAAATAAACTCAAAGATGGACTTTATCCAGTTTTGGTTACTGTATGCTAACTCATCTTGAGCAGGGGTCTGCAAGTTGTGGCTCCAGTACTTCAGCTGTTATTCATTGTTTCTCTCATTTTCTTTTTGTTGAATGGCTACTCTGGATTTACATAGCATAATCACACCAAATGTATCAAAATATAATTTAGATCTATTTTTTTTATCCTTAGGTTTGAAAACATGTCATTTCGCTATACAAATATCAAGATCCCAAAAAAGAAAATGCAGCCATCCATTGTTTGCCAAAATATTACTTTTTTTCTCTAAGCGTAAAAATGCTGGCCCTTAAAGTCGACAGCAAGCTGATATTATTAGAAATTATTCTGCCTTTTTTAAAAACATCATGTAACATTTGAGACTTTTAATGAGTTTATTGAGATGGAAAGAGGGTGAGAATTTACCTTTCAATTTAATACAATTTGTTTTATTTATATAGCACCAATACACAACACATGTCATCTCAAGGCACTTTACAGTTCACCAGATCATGCAGTGAAATTGGTTCAAAGTTTTCTATCTAAGGAAAACCAGTTCATTGCATCGACTAATTTGCTCAAAGGCAATCCCTCACACTAAGCATGCTTTTAGCGCCAGTGGAGAGGAAAAACTCTCTTTCAACAGGAAGGAACCTCCTGCTGAACCAGGCTCAGTGCCATAATCCTGGCACTGATGGTTGGGTTTTTTCCTCTGCTCCTGCTCACCTGCCTAATTGGCCCTGTGGCTGATTAATGCCAATCTGATCCACCTGGTCCCTGCAGCTATTTAGGCTGTTTGCTTTCCTGCCATCAGTGTCAGATTATTCAACCTGTCTCTGTGTGAGTTACTCAGCTATCAAGTAAGTGTTTTGTTCAGTGGAATTCTTCTCAGTTTTTTGCCCATATGTTTTTGGTTTTTGCCTTTCTCCCTGTCTGCCCTGCTTAGTTTGGTTTTTGGCCTGACTGCCTGGATTTAGCCTGTTATCGAACTTGGACTGTTTTTTCTGACCTCGGCTTGGATTTTCCCTGGATACCTCTTCGGCTCTCGTATCTCATGGTTTCTGACACTGCCAGAGCCGTTGGCTGGCGCCGGCTCCCCCACGCACTGTTCTCTGAAGCGGTAACGACCGCAAGCGGTGGACTGTCTCCCCCCCGGGTTTCTCCTCTCTGAGCTTCGGACTGAACTCTCAACCAGGTCAGTGACTTTTTGTTGTCTTCTCCACTCTTCATTCTTCTCACTGACCTGAGTTTCCTGTCTCAGCAGAGAATCAGAGAACCCGCTCTGAGGAGTTTCCATCGTCCTCTTTCAGTTATTTTTGAAATAAACCTGTGTTGAAACATTCTGTTGTCTGCTGAATATTGGGTCCAACTTTCAGTTCCCGTTACAGAATAATCTGACCAAATAATGGACCCATCAGCAGACAACTCCTGGTGCGAAGTAATAGACCAGAAGGTGTCTCAGCTTGAGGCAGGGGTCACTGAGATCCTAGCTCACCTTCGCAGCCAGGCTTCAGCTCCTGCAGCTGCATCCCCTTCAGTCGCGCCTCAGTCAACGCCCACACCTGCGGCCTTGCCCTATCGGGAACCGCGTCTATCCACCCCAGAGCTTTACAGGGGCGATCCAGAACAGTGTAGAGCTAATAACTTTTCTCATTATAGACTCTCCTCAGGTTCCTGTTATTTTAGGTTCTACCTGGTTATCTAGGCACAACCCACACATTGATTGGCGTAGGGTGGAAGTGTTGGGTTGGTCTACTTCCTGTTCAGAATCTTGCTTACGCTCGGCTAGGTCTGAGACGCCTGTACACAGCAAGGACTCTGAGTGTTACCCGGATCTGTCTAGAGTCCCAGTGGAGTATCATGATCTCAGAGAGGTATTTATTAAGGGTAAGGCCACAGCCCTACCTCCCCACAGAACCTTTGATTGTGGGATTGATTTACTGTCCGGTTCCACACCCCCTAGGGGCAGGCTATACTCTTTGTCAGCCCCTGAATCCCAGGCCATGGAGAGGTACATCTCAGAGTCCCTCAGGGCTGGTATCATCCGTCCTTCCTCCTCACCAGCTGGGGCGGGTTTCTTTTTTGTCGGGAAGAAGGATGGATCCCTCAGGCCCTGCATTGATTACAGGGGGCTCAATGACACCACGATTAAGAATCGGTACCCCATTCCCCTCCTTAACACAGCTTTTGATCAGATCCAGGGGGCCAGGGTTTTCACCGAGCTAGATCTCCGTAATGCTTACCACTTGGTTCGTATCCGGGAGGGGGATGAATGGAAGACGGCATTCAACACTCCCACCGGCCACTATGAGTATCTGGTGATGCCTTTTGGGCTCACCAATGCACCAGCGGTTTTTCAAAACCTTGTAAACGACGTACTCAGGGACATAATGGGACACTTCGTCTTTGTTTACATAGACGATATCTTCATTTATTCCCGGGATTTGGAGTCCCACAAGCAACATGTTAGAGCGGTTCTTCTTCGCCTCTTACAAAACCAGTTGCTTGTTAAGGCTGAGAAGTGTGAGTTCCATGTGAACTCCATTTCTTTTCTGGGTTTTGTCGTCTCCCCTGACCAGATTTCCATGGACCCCTTGAAGGTTCGTGCAGTCACCGACTGGCCGGTTCCTAGAGACAGGAAGCAACTCCAGAGGTTTTTGGGGTTTGCCAACTTCTACCGCCGGTTCATCCGGAATTTTAGTCAGGTTGCAGCACCCCTCCATACACTAACGTCTGCCAAGGTCAGTTTTTGTTGGTCAGATCAGGCAGATCGAGCTTTTCAGAAGCTCAAGGCCGCTTTCACCTCTGCACCCGTTCTGGTTTCCCCCGATCCTGAGAGGCAATTTATTGTCGAGGTGGATGCCTCTAGTTCTGGGGTTGGGGCGGTTCTTAGTCAGGTAGCCAGGGATGGGAGGATTCACCCCTGTGCTTTTTTCTCCAAGAAGCTATCACCTGCTGAAAAGAACTATGATGTCGGGGACAGGGAGTTATTAGCAGTCAAGTTGGCTTTGGAGGAGTGGAGACACTGGCTAGAGGGTTCCAGTACTCCATTTCTGTTTTTTGCCCATATGTTTTTGGTTTTTGCCTTTCTCCCTGTCTGCCCTGCTTAGTTTGGTTTTTGGCCTGACTGCCTGGATTT
>NW_015150650.1:306042-324022 GCF_000732505.1 Cyprinodon variegatus
GAGAAACAGGACTACACTGGAAAACAGGCAGATCTTGAACATCTATAAACAAAGGTGAATATCTATAAAAAAAATAACTCCTTTGGGTGGGAAAGGTTGCAGACCCCTTATCTAAACCAACCTTTCCTTTGCAATTTAAGGCCTGCAGAGCCTGAGAGTTTGTGGTGGCTTTTATGACCAAAGTGTGTGATGGAGTCTTGGAGTAATTTTGGCTGGCCAGCTACTGTAGTCCTGGGGATGCTCATCCATTAATCAATTGATAGGATTAGTGACTTAAAGCATTAAAAATGATCATCTCTAAGTCTTTTCAGCAGCTTTTGTTTCTCATATTCTGCTAGATCAGAAATTAGGTATTATTTTTGAGCTCTTTAAAGCTACCGTATGTAGTCATAAAGGTTTCATATTAGTGATTCCTTGACAGTGGTTAAATTAATCAAACCAAAACGTACCAAGCTAATTAAACCAAAGTATTGATATCCATACTTCACATGCAGTTCAACAATGGAAGGAATATTTTCCGAAGGCATAAGTTTAGTAACATTAAGGAGGGAAATCACCACTATATAAATGTATGTTGCATTTACTCTGGTTACCCTCATCCAAGAGATAAAAAATATTGCGTGAAATATTAACTAAAGCAGAATAATTGTGTAAGGGAGAAGCAGTTTTTACTGCAAAATATAGGAGCTCAACCATTTACATTCTGATGAAAGAATTCACAAAATGAAAAACCTTTTTTGTTTATAAGGTAATGTATCACTAAAATTCTGATATCCACCTTACTTGGTTGTTTTTACCTCTTTCATCCCACTGTACAGTCAGTGCATGAGTGTCTTAATGTCCCATTACAACCTCACTCAACGGTGAGATTGATTCCATTCATCCGTATTATTAGAGGCCTAGAGGACAGCCTCTGAATATGCAGTACAGTATGGCACACCAGAGCACTGCTAACAATTCTATTAGCCACCTAATGCTTTCCACCACTTCCACACAACCTGCATCAGTAAGTTTCGCTGACAATTTACCTATGTAAAAGTGATGGCATCCTTTGATTATGATGTGAATGGAACAAACTCGCTGACTAGCTCAGAGGGTAGGGGTTAATGGGACGAGTGGGAGGGTGCACCTCCTGTTATTTTCAGCTCCGTGATTGGTTTTGGCATTAAAGCTTTAGAAATTCTGTCATGGTCCCATTTCAGTGAAGAAAAAAGAAGACTGAAATTAGAACTCATTCTTTTATTCTTTCAGTCAGCGGATAATGTACTATAACTGGATGTAATGTTTTATCTTGCAGCAGCAGTCATTTTATTTCTGGGTTTAATTTTTAAGGCTGGCTGCAAGCTTCATTTCTGTTAACTACAAAGGAAAGTCTTGATTATCTTTTTGTAATGCACTGTTCATCCAAGAATGATATGGTTTCCCATATTCATTGAAAATTAGGATTTTGCATTTTAAATGTTTTTTGGGGGATTTTTTTGTGCAATGAATGCTTTTCTCCTCCAATTCTCACATTACAGTTTGATCTACTTCTACAAAATGAATTTTGTTCCATTATTGTTGCAAACAAAGAGCAGAGCGAAACTCAAAATTGGAACTTT
The DNA here is from genome assembly GCF_000732505.1 of Cyprinodon variegatus. Taxonomy (NCBI): domain Eukaryota; kingdom Metazoa; phylum Chordata; class Actinopteri; order Cyprinodontiformes; family Cyprinodontidae; genus Cyprinodon; species Cyprinodon variegatus. The sequence continues at coordinate 307,644 of NW_015150650.1, forward strand.
GATAAAAATCTTATCAAAAAAGGGTTTTGAGATTAACTCTGCTGTTTCCTTAGATTTTAAATCTAAGTTTAATCCTTTTTGTTTTCATTTTTCAAATGGGATTTTTTTTTATTACTTTATTACTTATTTATTAAAGATTTCACACTTTCAATTTTGTATATCATTTTAATTTTCGTCTTTTTAGATTGACTTTTACAAATTGCATTGTTTTCAAATTGCATTTTACAGATTACATTATCTTCACTTGTTGGATGGAATTTTCGTTGGAGTGAGAGGTGAAGAAGCATTACGATTGCATCAAGTGAGCATTTGTGTTGGACTTGAAGTGAAGAGAATGTGATCTGTGAAACACATTGCGGATAGAATGCAATCCATAAAACTCAATCTGAAAAAGAGAAATTTGAAAGTATAAAATCTGAGAAAACAGCAAAGTAAAAATATTTTTCTTTAAAAAGTTTTTTTTTAACATTTCAATTCTGATTGTCTTTCTTTTTAATTTCCATTCACAAGAAAATCATTCTTTGCTTACAAAAGTAATGGAACAAAATTCACTCCATACCCTTTAGGCTATTCTGACTTGTTGGTAACTTTGTCATCTACTATGGCATGTAGAGGCAATTGCAATTTCTAATCTTTTTTTTTACATGTCTCATTTATTGGCAATTAAAAGGGAATCTGAGGAGTGCAGGGACAGTGGCATGGTACACACGTGTCTTTTCAGAGGACCAGGAAATGTTAAGGGCTGGGCGGGGTCTGGGCTGTGATTGACAGATGGATTGACATCAGCAAAGACAATGGCAGTAACAGCCACAACAACACAAAGTATGATCACAGTGACCATAGTTTTGCAACAGAGTTGGTCATATAAAGTGGAGAATTTAAAACTCACCATAGTCACCAGAGGCAGAGATATGGTGATAAAGAGAAGACGTTTCTGTCTAGGAGGTCAGCGGCCCTTAGCCATAATGGTTTGAGCGGCGATAGTGCGGTCCAGGCTACTGAAGGAATCAGAAACATTAAATGGCAACAGATGGGAGCAGTGGGGTTAACTTTGTATCAGTATTTTCGATCGTACGATATATCAAAGATTTTTGAAAACCTTTGGTTTATAGATTTGAGTAATCTCACAATTCATCACACAAAATTGCAAACCTAAGTATACCAACTCCCAGGCGTAAATGAAATTGTCACTTTTTTACTCCACAGAGGCAAAGCTACTGACATCGGTTTACCTGAGGGACATCTGAATATCTTTTTAGTGGATTTCAGTAGGAAATCAAAATACAAATGCTGTATACTGAAGAAGCATGAGGAGAACAACATCAGACACAAAACTACAAAAGTAAATTGTCAAAATATGATCTGGTATTTATAGATAACACTATGACCCCTCTCTTCCAAAAATGTGAAAGTTGAGTAGAAGCAACGGGCTGCTGCAGCGCCGCAGCTTTATGGTTGACTGCAACTGATCAAAGAAACTCCAGTTACCAATAGCTGTTCCCAGATGCTCCACCGTTCTTCGTTTCTCTAAAATGCCACTTGAAGAATCAACTGCACAAAAATATGGAACAGAGTGGATTATTAAGCCAGGAAGTCAGGTAATGAAGGAAAGTAAATCCAGCACATGTGCAGACTCTGGATTGCATTTTCTGGATTTTATATAAAATCCAATTCTGTTCATAAAAATAATCAATAAATAAAGAATACACTATATGAGCATGAAATTGAAAAAAAAAAAAATACTGAAAAAATAAATATATGAACAACCTTACCAATGATAGAGCCAAAGAAAGCAAGGGTATAACAGAAATAAATGATGCATCAGCCTAAAGAGCAGCTGGCAGAGCCCGAGGCGTGTTCGATCATCATTTTGATTACCCGGCTCAAATCCAGGGAGGGATGTTTCTCAGTACACAAAGAAAAAAATATCTTAAGCATTTACAACATTTATTCCAGTTATGTTTAACAAAATAACTGGTATAATCACAAACTGCAGAGGTCTACAGTAGCAGCCATTCAAAATGGCCCTTCCCAGTCAAAAGCCAGCCGAATGGCCCACTTCCCTCCAACTCCCAGCTAAATCCCCTCCAACTTTCTTTACTCTGACTTCACCCTTACTGAATTACAGGGTCTGACCAGGAGATAATGCTTCTCTCATCACCTGGTTAGGGTCATAATGTCCACAAATCATGACAGAAAGAATATTTTTTTTTTACAAATATTGATGTTTAAAAAGCAATTGTATGGGACCAGCCAAGGGCCCATCAAGGAAAGTGGGGAAATTTTGAATGGCTACTACTCTATGACCTTCTTTTTTAGGCCTGGGATTTTAAAGATATATGCAGCTCTATCTGGACATGATATAAAGGGAATCATTAAAAAGCTTTGATAGTTCTGCAAAGTTGATTGTTACAGAAAAATGCTATTGCATTGTGGGTAAAACTGGCACAAGTATTGGTGTGTTCAATTTCAGTGGCTGTGCCATCCAAGCACCCGGTCTACTTGGACAGTAACCTTCAAGGGTCATGAAAATAAGGAGGCGAGAAGAGTCTGTCCAGCCTTCTTCGAGTGTCACTTCACCCTAACTCAGGGTAAACTCTTTCGCGTTACAACCATTTTAGTTAGCACACGAAGCAGGCAAGGAATTGAGGCCAAACTTCTCACTACTTTTCTGTGTGCTAATTACATTTGAGAAGTTTCAGTAGCTGCACCATCATCATGAATATCAGATTTATAGTCCCCACACTGAACAGATATTGAAATATCTGCTTACATGACGCCCTAAGATGTAATCCTGTGACAACTCAGGCCTTCAGAGGATTCAGCCGCTGGAGTCATAAACTCATGCCTCCCAGACTGTAATCACCAGAGAAACCCTTGGTCAGTCAGTCTGGCCGGTCAGGCTATGACATCTATGTACAGTATATACTGTGGTGCGGTAAAAAACAAACAAAAAAAAAGGTTGATTTAGGGTTATCTCTTCTTTAAAGTGTGTCAGATAATCAAAAAGAAAATTTTGAAGAGTGGAAATAGTTCTTCACATCACTGGATATTGAGTTTAACATGAGATATGAATTTTTATATGGTCATTCTTGATTTTTATTGTCAAAGCTCTTTCAATGTTTTAATTCATATTTAGCAATGAGATCAACATACACTGGTATGGAGAAATGTTTTTATCTTGCATACGAACAATATAACCTTGTTAAGGGTAGCAAAATACCCTTGCTTACCCTTGCTTAAATATCCTTCTAGGGCTAAGCTCTCCAACGAATCTTTAAATTTTTGTTTCCCATCGTAAGGACATCTAAGTGATCTGTGTTTTAGTTTCAACAGTTCTGTTTCATGATCTCATAGAACTTTTCAGTTAATTACGTTGCATAATTCTCAGTGATACAAAAACTCAGAACCTTAATAATGCACAACTGAAAAAAAACAAAAACATTTTGTGTTCTTTTACACCCGAGGGAAGAGGAGTTGCACTGACCTGAATTAGTAGCTGCTTTTAGTGATATTTAGCAAAGAGCAACATAAAGCACAAGTGACAGCAGGAATCCATCTACCAGCAGGTTTCTTATATCTGCAGACTTCAGGGCTGCCTGCACACGCTTCTATTTTGGACCACAAAGACTCCCATGTAGCCAAGTGTGCTTCTGCTGCGGTTAGAACATGTTGACATTCAGTTTTCTTTGCTAGAGGAAATGTCAAACTGTTTAACATCCACTGAAAGTGTTGTTAATCCTTTGATCCTGTTGTCTTGCTAAAACTACAAAACCAGGCCTTTGCTTCAAATTCTCTTTGAAAAAAGGTTTCCTGGAAAAAGCATCCACTCTAAAGTTGGATTTGTGTTTTTTTGTTTATTACATGTCAATCAATATGCCCCTCAACCTGGTCTCAGATGAAAAAACACTGCTCAACAGTTACACTTTACTACTATTCAACTTTCCTGACCAAATCCCGCACAATTTTGCAGCTCAAAAAAGAAATTATGTTGGCAAGCTTCAACTTTCTTTCTGACAGCTTATATATACGTCTTATCTCTGTGAGCTCCTCTTTAATGACAGAATTTTTAAAAAGTCTTGGGGCATTTTTGAAAAATATGTGTGTGTTGCTCTTTGATTAATGTGCTCTGAGCTACAAGAGCAAGAAACACATTATGGGAGTTCTTATTGCATCAAAACTGCAGAGAGAGTTCAGGGACTGAGAGGACCTTGCTGTGAAAGCGACCTCTCAAACCACTGTGGGTGTTGCATGTCCCCTTCTGTCATTGTGCTGTTTTAGGAAATAGTGTCATTAAAGCCATTATTGACTGGAATGTTGGAAGAATGTGAGAATGCTGTATCGGACCAGAGGAAAAAGAAAAAGACTGTCTGACCTTGATAGAGCTTATTAGCAGAAACCAGCCCTGTGGGCCCCATATAGGTGGTAGTGTGGATGGTATCTGTGTGTGTTTAAATAGAGTCAGCTCTGCTAGCCTTTTATGTAATCATGTAACAGATATACCCAAATAATAAAAAAATATGTTTTTATCTGGATTTATTTCCCTGCTGACTTTACTTACATTTCTGAGATAAAAAAGTAATTTCAAATATGTTTAATCTACAGCAAAAAATGATATAACAGACCTTCTTGATGCCTGACCTGTAGCAAAGCTGTTTAAAATTTCACTGTACAAGATCAGACCACTGAAACCCAGAAAGATTCAAAGCATACTGAAGCTTTTATTAACATTTAGCAGGAGCGTTACCAGGGTGTATGTTTTATTTTTTTCTGATACATTCAGATGACTAATTTGGTTTCTGGTGTGATTTACAAGGTAGTAAATAAGTTCATATTTTAATAAAAAAAGATTTTTTTTGTCATGCCTGTAAATTTAACGCACCGCCTATAGGTGGGAGGTTGACCATCTGGTGACCTGGTGCAGAGAGAACAAACTGGAGCTCAACACTTTAAAAACAGTGGAAATGGTTGTCGACTTCAGGAAGAACTCACCCCCTGCCATCCCCATCACCCTCTGTGACTCCACAATTGACATTGTAGAGTATTTCTTATTCCTGGGAACTATCATCTCACAGGACCTAAAGAGGGAGCTGAACATCCCCCCCTTACCCAGAAAGCCCAGTAGAGGATGTACTTCCTGTCGCAGCTGAAAAAAATGAAACCTGCCAAGGACAGTGATGTACACTCCTCCCTAAAAGAGTCCATCCTCACCTCCTCCATCACCATCGGGTACGCTGGCGCCACAGCCAAGGACAAGGGCAGACTGCAGCGTGTCATCCGATCTGCACAGAAGGTGATTGGCTGCAATCTTCCATCTCTCAATGATCTGTATGCCTCCAAGACTCTGAGGCATGCAGGGAAGATTGTGGCTCCCTCGCACCCCAGCCACAAGTTATTTCAGTCACCAGTTTCTAGCAGGAGGCTGCGGGCCATCAGGACCAAAACCTCCCTCCACAAGAACCGTTTTTTCCCATCTGCTACCAGCCTTATCAACAAGGCCCAGAGACCCCTGTGACACTGACACTGCCTCTCGCCCTCCCCTGTTCAGGACCTACAAGCTACACTAATGTAGGATCTCCAGACCTCCTGCATTACATTAACATTAAGTCTACTGTGTGTATAGTATATGGCTATATACTATATATTGTGTATAGTATATTATATGTTTTATATTATACAGTATATAGCTATATATTGTATATTCAGTATATATATCTAATTTGTCGGCACCATCAATACTAAGTCAAATTCCTTGTAAGTGCAAACCTACTTGGTAATAAATCTGATTCTGATCCGGATTTAAAACCACATTAATGTTTGAATAGATGCATACAATGTTTCATTTGGATGAAAACCTACGAGATGGCGGATCCAACTCAACCAGACAATCAGAAAAATGAAGGGTTTCTGAATAGATTAAATTGTAAAAGCACTTTTACAACCAGTCTGGTTGCAGAAACATGGATGATGTTAGATGCGTTCATAGTTCATGCTAACAAGATTTTCAAGTGTTTTTTAACCAAATCAGTGTTCTATCTAGACAGCAAATTCTCAAATCAGTAATTATAAAATGTTAGTGATTGGAGGGATTTAGCAACAGTTGTAGTGCTGTAAATAGGTGCACTTAACACAATAAGCTCAAATGCTTTGACTAGTGATGGTGCGTCCTACAAACAGTCATCTGATGTTGCATTATTAGTGCAGTTTTAAGCACTGATGGAAAAGTAGCAATTATGCCTTTGGTCTTGAAATATAGAGTATAAAGACCAAAGCTTTTTCCACCCACAGACAGGAAATGCCACCTTTGTAACTGATTTGAGGTTAATAAACCAACCTACAAAGATCAGTTTGAGAATCAGTCAGTAATCACATCCATATATAATATTCTGCATTAATGCTCTGTTTAAAAATCAGTGAAGAGGACATGTAAATGATGAAATAACTATGTTATAGAAGGACTGCAACACAGCACCAGAGCAGCCCAGTGGTTCAATTGTAACCAGGATTTATGAGTCCAACTTATAAGGGTCTCTGAGGTTTTGCTGTTTTTCTTGTGTGAGTGAGGTTCCTGTCAGAGAGAGGACACTGGTTGATGGGTCCACCCTGTGGCTGCACACCTAAGAACATTTCTGAATTAAGATGAATAAAATGTTCACTGGAGGATTACCCCCGATGGTATTCCAGTCGAAGACCTAACCAGGAATTTCTTTCTCATTGAAATGTGTCTTCTTGTGAATCTCTTTTAATATGGACTATGTTATTGTTCCAGACAACCAGTGAGCCTAAGTTAATCTCTGATCTTCATGGAAAAGACAGACCTTTTCCATGAAGGTCATGGTTGCCTGCCAGCTCTATACCACAACGACCTTTGCAAGTACAAACACTCTCACATTCTCTTGGACCTCTGGGGTACAGTCTGAAACGTCTGAACCAAACCTCTACAGATCCATGATACCTCCCCTTCATCTCTGAAGTGAGCTCTGTCAAGCAACTCAGGTGTCACAATCAGAACAGAAGGACCCAGTATTCGAGGCAGACAGACAGTTAGATTTAGATTTCTCAAAATGTTTATTAAAAACAGATCAGCAGTGAAGAGCGTGGGGATTTAATGAAGGAACCTCTGCAGGGAGAGGATACAGGTTAGTGACCACCTCTATCTGGCAGAGGATGATAATGAACAAGTGAGTCCCAAACCTGGTCTTAAATTTCAGTACTTGCCCAGAGGATGAGGTCAGTTCCAGCAAGTTGGCTACTAACACGGTGTGGCGGGCGCCGTTAATAGGGTCCCAGATGCTGAAGACCCGGAGTTCGGGGAACACGCAGGTGATCAAAACTGTGCAGACGAAGGAGGTAAGGATAATCCAGAGAGCAAAGCAGATGACATGCTCGTTAGATAGAGCCAGGAGATCAGAGGTCCGAAGAGGTAACGAAGCAATAGGCAGGTGAATGGAATGAGTAGTTAGACCATTATCAGCACCGAGATGATGACATACCGATGCTTTATGCCTGCCTGATGTTATCTAAAAACCAGAAACATTTTCATTTGTTTCTATCATTTGCTTGTTCCAAAATAACTTTTCATTGTTTTCATTCAGCAAAATTAGTCTTTCAATGATTGTTTGGATTAATCACCTGTCCTGTCCGTTTTAGGGCTGCCCCATGTACAGCCTTTATGTTTTTAAACATAAGGTTCCACACATAGGGTTCTGCATGTGTACAGGTTCCATTAGCAGGTCTAGTAAAGATATTTTTATTATCCCTGTTGGCCTCGGTTTAAGATGGAAGTACGTTTGTAGAAAAATAAAGGCATGTCCAGATTTTTCATCAACATTATCTCATGTACTTTCTCAAAACTATTTGTATGTCAAGTTCAGCTTGGGTTAATAAAGTTAGACTTTCGGGTCTTAACTAACTTGATTACAAACACACCAAAGAGTGTTTCATGTCAGAGTTGTAAAACGAATTTCCACATTCATAAATCTTTTACTAGTTCTGGGATCTGAGATCTTTGGTCTATGTCTCAAATTCAAGTATTTTATGTCCTATATTACTGAAACCAGGCTTTAACAGATAACACTGCAGTTTTAATCAGGCCTCATACTAAATTAAAGCAAAAATTGTACTTCTAAGTGGATCAGATCTATTGTCTATTGTAATGCAAAAAAAAAGGATCAAAAACTAAAGGAAATGTTCATCAGTTTTTCTCATATCGAACTAAGCAGCTGATTGTGTGTGGTTTTCTATTGTTTCCTCAAAGAACATCTATTATTAAATGAGCTGATCAAATATCAAACACTCACTATGTGAGTCTGAAACATATACTCATTCCCAACCCCACACACACACCACCTCAGTGCTGGCTTTAAAGTTAAAACTTGGAGGTAGAGCAATGCTGGGTCTAATTGTGTCTTGGAGCTACTATGCTTCTCATCTCTAGAGATCTCATTATAAGATCCACAAGCTGTTCAAGCATGTACCCACTCTACTTGCTCTCTCATTCCAACAGCTTGTACAGCATAACTTTCTAAAATCTCCATTGCCCCTTTGTACTATTGACAGAATAAAGCAATTATCATTGATTAGGAAAAGACACCTTCCATCTGAAGCAAGACTTGCTTAACTTGCTAAACTGATCTGCAACGTGTATGATATGGCTGTTAGTTGTCAATTAATTTTAAGACTATTAGAGTAACATTTTCCAAAGTTCAAGAATTTTGTTGTCTGCTGGTCGGCTGTTATTATTTTTAAGGTGCCCATAACATGTCATCTTGAAATCAAATGAGGTTCTCATACTTTTTACTCTTGCAGGTTTACTAAAAACACATCATTACGTGTTATGATTCAGCAAGCAGTTATATGTAATATTCATATGTGCTAAAGAATCTATGAAAAGTTTTGTGAAATTTTCTGCCTCAAGTAAAGTAAAATGAAAAACTGTTCTCTCGAGTCTGAACCTGAAGATGAGGCAGGGTGAGTTGAAGTTTGCATTTAAATTGAAGTCAAAAAGAGACAGCCTCAGATGCCTGGCAGTTTCAAGAAAATAATCAGGAGAGAAAGTGTCTAATGGCAGTTTTCTCAAAGAAAATGAATTGAAAATTAGTTTTCAGATGGAATACATAAACCGAAGTCTTGAAAAAAAAAAGAAAAAAACATATAATTAATTTAACTTATCTAAATAACTCTGTCAATATATATATATATATGTATGTGTATATGTGTAGCCAACAATCGTTCAATTAAAGGGCAAATTCCTACATCCAACACCACTGTCAAAGATGTAATACTACAGTAGTTAATACTAATATAACTAATGTTAATGACAAGATTTCCATGCTGTATATGTACACATCACTGTAATTGTTATCTAGGTCTATAACACACTGCTCAAACAGTCTAATTTGTTAACCATTTGTTAGCATTTTTATTGGTTGTTTGGTTAACAAATTAAATTGCTTGATCCAAAACCAATTTCTTGGCAGTTTCTGACAAATATATTGATGAATTTAACCAAAATAGTTTTAATCAAATAGATTGGTTGTAAAAACAACCAATCTATTCTTAGAGTTTATAAATGGATATAAAACTAAATATACGGAAATAGAAAAAATAAGTTTAACAGCTAGGATAGAGGGGCCAACAAGCAGGGGTGATTAAAGATCACAGTGACCAGGTATTTTTTTTTTTTTTAATGGTCTGTACTTATATAGTGCTTTTCAATGTCAGGGGAGCTCTTTCTGCTACATTTATGTACGCATACACTGATGGTTGCAAGCTACATTGTAGCCACAGCTTCCCTGGGGCACAATGACAAAAGCAATGCTGCTGTACACAGGCACCACAGGGTCCTCCGACCAACACCAATAAAGCGAATGACTGTGACTTTTGATGTTAGACTCTTTTAAACTCTTCAGTCTCCCAGTTTTCTCGAGTTGCTCAAACTGTTGGCTTTAAAAGTACAGTTCTGTAAAATATTTCTTTTCCTTTTAAATTATCATCAGAGTCTACAGTAATTTCACTTGAGCAATTGCCACTATGTCATAACTTTTTTTGAGTTGCTTTTGAAGCTTCACATGTCATTTCTTTCATGTGTGACATTAATCAAGGCAGGTGCATTTACAGCTCCTCTAGATTTCCCTGAAACAACGAAAGGTTTGAAAACACAGCTACAACAATCTCCCTTAGTTTTTTATATTTATTATTTTAAAGGTCCTTAGTTTTGCAATAAGCCATTTTAGATGACATCAAATTATATTAACTCAGATTGCACATAGCAATAGAAATACTGACAGATTGTGACTGGAACTAAAAAAAAAAGGCTTCCCTTTCCTTCTGCACATTCCTTCATGTGTTCAAAGCTTTATAATGCCTGTGCCTTTCCTCCTCATTACACATAAGTATAGCGATGCCTGCAAGCTAGTCGAAGTCAACTAAACCTGCTTTTCTGCTTCACACGTGATCTATTCACACTCTGCCAAATATATTAGGCAAAACTTAATAATTTAGGTTATCTAGTCAAGCAGCAAAAAGCTTGCTGCCACTGTTGCTACATGCAACTTCAGCATGTTGCTGTTTAGCTCCTTCAGCACCCGGTATCGCCTTTGATTCAGAGGGCAGAAATATTTTCTTTACTTAGACTGGACTTAATGTATGGACTGAATATCAGGCAGTTACCAACTCCTAATTTAATGTTAAAATAAACAGAGATATTTAAACTTTTTTTTTTAACAAACTCTGATGTGCTGAACACTTGTTTTGTCGACTGTATCTCTTAAAAGTTTGACTGCAGGAAAATGTCATAAATTTAATGAAAAAATAGATTTACTTTGTTGAATGTTAATTGAAATATATTAGCATCATATTTGACAAAAACACTGTTTCAAATTTGAGGAAAGTAAGACTAGACAGCCTTTAGCCATACAGATTTCATTATGGATGGAAAACCGGGAGTGCAGGATTCTGAAAAAAAGAAATAAGAAAAAGAGGAGTTACACAAATATAGTCAATAAATCTAAAACCCAAAATTTATGAAGGTCTATACATTTACATAAGTTGCATAGAATGAACATTAAGTAATAATATCTTTTAGTTTATATTCATAAGAAGGCCTATAGCTCCTGTCAGGCAAAGGATTGTAGGAAATCGTATAAATCAGATTGGAACTTTGGGAGATCTTTATGCTAAATGAATTATCAATAGGAATCATCCTGCTTCCTCTTACTTTCTCCTCCCTTTCTGCTGGCACTATTTGGGCAGCACTTGTCATGGTAACTGTTGATGAACTACCAATATGGTTTTAAGCTATAAGGAGAAGTTAATTTCTTGCAGATTTGTTGCATAATTAGCATAAATTATCAATTATTTTGCTCTGCCATGATTTTTGGACCTCAAAATACAATGTTAACACAATATGGCTTGGTGTTCAAAAGGTTTGCATGTCTTAAAACAGGTGCAAACATGTTCATACACAGAGCAGATCTTCAAAGAAGGTGCAAAATGAATTTAATTTGCAAATAATTTTTTCTCATTCACATTTCTCTTCTAATGCAGATAATACTCTAATGCTTAAAATTAGCACCAAGTCATAGTGAGAGGATATGCAAAGGTAAACATTTACCAGATGCAAACCTATTTTCCAAATTGTTGGCTGCAGTTTTTGCATCTTTTTTAGTACTTCTGAAAGTTAGGTGCAACTTGACACAAAAATATTTGCAGTCATTTTTTTCTACAAACGAGCCATAGGAAGGAGAGATATTTCTGCACAACCAATTTGGACTGTTAAAAATAACACTAGTAAAATATATTAAGAAGAAAATCTGAAGATTATCAAGTTAATAGTTCAAATAATAAGTTTTGAACACTGCATTTTTCAGATGCAAGGCAATATGTATCATATGATTTTATGAAATGACCAAGAAAATAGTTTTTTCTGTGTGTTTTATGTTTATGTCCAAAAGTCGTGACAAAAGAAGAATTTAAAGTTGCTATTGTTTATCTCATTTAATCGTAATGATTGAAATGATTTATTCCAATACATTCTACTTAAATGTTTAACTTGCTCCACACAGTACTTCAGGTGGTTTAAAGCTTTTTTTACATTATCTAGTCTTGAAAAACTTTTAGTCTTTCCCAGATAAACAACGTTTTAATTGTTTTAGGCAGACTCCAAATTAGAATCTCCAATTTATGGATCTGTGCATGCTTTTGCATCCATCCCAAGATATTGCTCTTTTAAAAATTGTATATTTTCATCTTAATATTTAGATTTTCTTTAGTTTACTATCAAGTTTTGAAGTAATTATAAAAGACATTATACTAAAGAGTCAACATAGTGAAAAGTGACAAAGGGTTCCCATTTATGTGAACCTAGATCTGAGGAAAAATTGGCTGCCTGAGAAGAGGGCTAATAAAGAGTTGAAATACCGTATAGTAAAATTAAGAAAGACTCATATACTGAATGACATTAATCTTTGCTAAAACGACCCAGTGACGGTTTCTTTAAAGCCTGGCTCTTATCCAGACTGCATGGAAAGATTGGAGTTTTTTTTTCTCCAGATTTTAATAAACTCTGGAAACAGATCCAAGTTGAAAAAGCCAAAAGTGTATTTTTTTTTCTAATTTTGCCAAGTCATAAATTGTACTGATATACGAGCAAAGATCTAGAGAATCTGCATTACAATGACACACATGTTGTAAAAGAAGATGATACAGGCATAGTTCTACCCCTCAAAGTTTATTCATTAAAGCCATATCACCTTTTCCAAACTGTGTTTTCAGGCATCCTCTATCATTAATCGCTGTCAATTTCTCTGCAGGTGCAAACCAATTACTTTCCTTGGAGCCTCACTGTTAGAAATATATTGGAAAACAACATATTTGATGGAGATCTAGGGAATTTGTATCAGTGCAACAAGAAAGATTCTGCCTTCTGCTGCACATTTACGAGACGCTGCTGGAGAAATCCATCGCCTAAAGCCTAAATTGGACTGCAAATATCAAATTAACTGAAAAAACCTTACTCTCAACTCAAAGAATATTGATGTTTGTTCCAGCCCCCTACTGGTGCGATGAGGATACCTCCTCATCGTATATTGTTGCACAGGGTGCATGACATTTTGTCTCTTCACACACATGTGACCTGCAGAGAAATTTTGACCTTACAAAGTTGCTGTTTATAGCTTTAGGAGTGTATAATAACATGTATTCTCATGTATGTGAAGGTTCACGGTAAGGGATGGGTTGGTGTTAGTTTCGTAGTTGCCAGGTTAGGTCAAGTTTTCTGTTGGGAGTGAGGTTTGGGAGTGAGCCTGGCTTTATTTCCCCTCTGCTTCCCTCACACTTTGCCGATCAGCAGAGTATGCACAACTCTCAACATCCTGAAAGACCGGACAGAATAAATCCAGTTCATAGATCCCACTCTTCATTCAAAGAGAAGCTAAACCACATTGAGGAAATGCATCCCCCCAAAACCCTTTCCTTCTGTTTACCAGAGCAGATAGCGTCCACCCCACAAACCTGCAAACCAACCAGGTTAACAAATCGCCTAGGGTTGCCTTTAGGCAAAAATGGAGATGACGAAGCAGACTAAGACCAAAAGAGCAGAAATATATCCTTTGGTAACACACAAATGGTCGCTACACCGGACCCACTGCAGAAACCCTAAATATAATTATATAATTTCTTCTAGTGTTTTTTTTTGGGCAGTTAAGTATTATAAATTTTAAATGGAAAAAGATCATTTATGTTTAAAACAAGCAAACTACATTCATTGTCTTATTTTAGGTTTTATTATTTTAAAGGCAAAAATACATATTCCATTGACAGATCAGTGGATTAATAATTTTTTTAATCAGTTTGTGCAGGGCCCAGCCACCGCATTCCACTAAACATGTGTGAGTTAGATGCAGACCGCAACACTAGAAGTCTGGAACCTAAATTCTGAGCACCCAGGGCAATGCCTTTATCATGCCTTTGCTGCCACAGCAATGATCCCCTAAGAATTGAATAATTAAATTATATTACTAATACAATTTATTATAAAACATTTTATAAAGTAATTAGAGGGAAACAAATATGTAACTAAAATGATTTAGAAAGCACATTTAGCGGTGACTCTAAAAAAAAAAATAGATTTTTAACTTTGATTAAAAGCAACTCAGGTTTTCGGTACCTTCACAGTTTTACCTACAGTACAGATTAGTAGAGCACTAAAACTAAAAGGAGCTTCTTTATTTGATGGTTTGGTTCTGGGTGTGTGGAGTCGACTTGAGCCATAAGACCTGAAACATTTTTATGAATTTTTATGAATACAAATTTATTCGAAGCATGACCTGTATTTTAATATCCTTTGGAACAGAAATATACTATCAAAAAATATTTGCTCCTTTGACCTGCCAGTGCTGAGTAGTTGAGAACACAGTGACATGTGATGTTGTGCCTATCTTCTTCTGCTGTCATCATCACTGTTCATAGCAGCAAGAATTAAATGGACTCCACAGGCAAGCCAGCGTGGTGCAGAGTGGTACCGAATCAAACATTCTTTCAAGAGTGGGAACATTATTCTTCAGGTGTTAAATCTGAGGAATGGAATCATTTCTTGGTTCAGGCTTTTTTTTCCTGACATCAGGAGCTCTGAGACATTACCTTGACAGTTTGTTTGTAAATCCTGTCGGCAAACTAAATAAGAGATTACCTTGGGAGGACTGAAGTAGTCTTTGTTTAGAGGACACACATAGATGATGCATTGCTTATGTGAAATGATTAGGGCCAAAGAAGCGGAACATAGTGGCAAGTAGAGGCAATCTCTCAGGGTCAACCAGGTGGAAAGCGAATTAAAATGGGCCTATGGAACATAGAGGTTAGAAAGCATGGCAAACCCTGGGAAAGGGGTCTTTTCACTTTTCACATCAGCCTAAAATGCACTCTGTATTCAGAATAGACGCAGTGGAGAACACATTTGGACACACTTGATAGCCTCTTGTGAACCTAACAAACGGGTTCAGTACTAAGGAGAATTCATGCTGTAAGGGAAAATGCAATAATATGTTAAAGAACAAAATGATTTGTTTTTGTCTCTTAATATTGTCAGTACAAAAACAACAGCTGGTATTGCTAATTTTATTTTAGCAGGATGGAAATGCAAAATCTGACTTCTATTAAATACTGGATGTTTCCTCTACAATATATAAATTTATTTAAAAAATAAGAATCATAATATAATGAAAAAAAATCTTTACATCTTGAGTTTTTTTTATAAAAACTGTCAAGTTCTATAGTTGTCAGGTGGAATTAAAATGGCGAGATCTTTTGAAAGTTTTAACCATTAAAAGTCTGAAAATTGTACATGTATTAGTTTCATTGTAAATGCAACTGTTCTGTAAAGGCTGCAGAGGTCTGTTAGATGACATTAATGGACAAACACCATCACCAGGGCTAATCGTTACCCACATGAAGCATTGGTGTTGAGGTATACAGTACGTACGAATGGTTTCTTTCTCAGGGACAGGGAAAGATGTAGACATTGGTTGAAGTCAAAAGCAAACCAATCGTACAAGAAGTCCTGTTAGAGGCTGGAAAAGGCTTTGTGAAGGTTTGCTGTCCACCTGTATTTCATCTCAACAAACACAAACATTACAGAAAGAGCAAGAATGGAAGTTAAAGCCATGCAGCCGGGAAATGCAACACCAATATAAACCACAGTCAGATGTGTGACGCAGATTGCTTTTGAAAGGTTCACAACTTTGTGCAGAGTGAGAAGTTACTAACCCCCAACTTCATGAATCCATCAGATAATCTCAAGAAAAAAAGTACTTAGATTGTTTAAGGAATAAGGCTCTGCCCCTTAGATCAAATGAAAGGAACTGATTAAACCTTAAACAAACAAAAGCTTTTTAAAAAATATCATTCATCCACTTTTGTGGCAAACGCTTTAGGTGGCTTATTCCTGTTCCATTATGGCTCCACATCTGTGCACAAATAAAGTCAGGGTGGTCTGGAATGCAGAAGTTCATCCTACAACTGGATTCACCGGTTTGAACCGCAGCTCTGTCTTTTTCATTATTCATGGAATGCTGATGGTCAAAGAGCCCATCTTTATACAATATAGCTTGTCACTGTTGGGATCTGGAGGTCTGTCCACTTTCTCCACCAGAGAGCGTACGAGATCTCCTGGAGCCGGAGCTGATCCCACCACCTGTCTCTCATCTGCTCATCAGGAGATCCGTATTTAAAGAGACGGAGGGCTTCTCTCCAGTGCCAGAGTGTTTGCCAGTAACGGTTAGCAAGCCTGAGCCAACCAGCCTGTCTGAAACTCTGACTCCTTGAGAACCTGAACCTGATCTGTTTTCTCCTCTCTGCTTCCTAGACTGAACCTGCCTGAAACC
>NW_015150650.1:324361-329652 GCF_000732505.1 Cyprinodon variegatus
CGTGACCAGTCCAGTCCCTTCCTGGATCTGATAAATCTGTATACCTTTTCAGATCCCACTCGTGACCAGACGAGTTCCCCACTGGACCTGATCATAAAACTTGTACATTCATCTTTAATAAACCTTTGAACTTTTCTCCTGCCTCTGAGTGTTCTGCATGTGGGTTAGAAACGTTAAACCAAACATGACAGTCACCATCAGTGTTTGAGATGTGGTTGACCACAATGTTAAGCGCTTTAGAGTCCCCTGACTTAAAAAGGTGCAATATGCTGTAAGCACTGGTGTCATGGTTCTGCCCTTTGTGAACTTCTGTTTATTTTTTTTGTTTTTAGTTTCACTGTGATTTTGTGTCATTGTAGCTGTTTTCTATCAGTGTCATTTTGTTTGTGTTGCCCTCTGTTGCTCCCTTGTGCCAGTCTCCTTTCCCCTGGCTTCTGGTTGCTTCCATCAACACCTGCTGCTTGTCAGCCGATTAGCCAAGTCTTTGTTCAGTCTTCCATTTGTACTCATCTTGTGCAGTTCCTCAGTAGTGGTACTTGTGTGTTTTCCCCTGGCGTCTTCAGGTATTCGGTTTCCTTAAATTTTTCTTGGATTTTGCTTCTGTTGTCTTTTGCTTTTTTATTAAATCTGCAAAAACTCAGCCTGCCACCTTACACCCTCTAGTCTGGGTTTCGTTCCACAAAAACATCCACCAACCTTGACAACTGGCCATTTAATTCACAGAGACACCTAAGAGAAAGTTTATTGTGGAAGAAATATGGTTGACTGCAAAGTTTCCTTTATTAAACCGCATAGGATTCCTTTGGAATGAATCACAGTAGACAAAAATCAGTGTTGGACCTCACAAATTCTCTCCCGGAATAGGTGGTTACAAATCGTCATAAACACATTTTAAGGAAAACCTTCTTTGATCAACCGAAACTGTTCTAGCTGCAAAGAGTAGAGTAAAATATCACCAGGTCAAAGATTAGATGTCGTAGAGGCAGAAAAGCATATACGGTACTTTGGGTCAGATAATGTAAAGCTATGATCATCTGATTTTCTAATGAAAATATTCCTCATAATATATGACATAAAACACTTCTACAACATCAATCATAATTTCCCTCTTTTTAAGATTATTTTCTTAAAACACTTAAACTGAAATGCTTTCTGTGTGTTTATTTGCTTCTATCCTTTATTTGTTATATGTTTTTAATATTTTTGCTTCAGTCAAATTTCATCCAAGGTTTCTGCTTCACATCCATTCATGGTACTCCTAGTATCTGCTGGTGGTCTCCTATCTCAGGGGATGGGGGGATCGTTTAGTCATCCTCCCCCAATCTGCCCTATTTTGGCTGTACCTGGGGGAAATAGACACTTCTCTATGAGAACAGTCACTGAATCTCTGAGAATGCCTTTTTGAAGAACAACTTTCCAGTTTATGATTTGATCCAATTAGAGCAGAGGGACACAAACATGATGGAGACTTGAGCTATTTGTAACTGCAGCCCTCAAGGAGAGACGAGCAATTGTTCCATCAATGTTGGCAGCTGGTATTGCAAGAGTACAAAAGGTAATGCAGGCATTTACTGAACGCAATAACAGCACAAAGTGTGGTAAAAACCTAGCAATAAATGTTTATGTGTTGATGTAGGGTTTGAAAAAGAAAGAAAGACAGCTAGAAAATGGTATTTTAATATTCTAATTGCTTTAAGATGATTTCCATCAATTTTTCCACTTTTATTTCATTTTTACAATAAATTACTATCGTTAAACAGCTTTATACATTATTTGACCATTATTTTTCAAATAGCTTTATACATGCTTTTGGGGGCTGACATTCTCTGGTCACATGAAGCTGAAAATTAATAAACAAAAGGCACATGATTGCTTTCGTCCACAGTGAGCCATACAGTCCACAGAAACAAAGACGTGTTGTGGTTTGTGTGAGAATAAGTGAAGTTCATTTTAATTGGACAATTGCCAGCCGGTGTGAAGCCTATTACATGTCCTGCCAGGGCAGCACATTATGTCCACAGCTACTTGCTCAAATTACTCCCAAAAGATCTGGTTTCATCTGGTCATTGATGACAATTATCTCTCCTAATTTACCCCAGTACACCTTGTGAAAGTCAATAGACCCAGAAATCCCCACATGTCTTCTTTTCCATTAAGAAGGAATAGTTTTACAGTAGAGTCACTACTGTAGAATATTGAGCCGGATTGCACAAAAGGAATGTGCTCTATACATATGGCTGAATGCTAGAAACCATGGCCATTTCAAACTGTGCAGCTTGCCTGAAGGTGTGGTGAGAGGACAGAACTCAGTGGGGGGGATAAATTGATCATGTTCCTTTTTAAGACTCATCGTTGCCCAGGTGAAGGTCAGCGTGCTTTGTAGTTTATAGGGGGAAATCCTACACCTTACAGGGGTGCTTCAGTTCCTCCTCCTCTCTTAACAGTTCGCTGCAACTGGAAATTCTGGCCAAAATGTCTCAGAAATGACTGTGTTTCCTTAGTGCCTGGGATGCCGGATCCAGTTTCGAATCATCCACTTCTGACCAGAACATCTCTGCACCACAAGACGAAGCCCAAAGTTGGCATCTTTGGACATCTCAACTTCCAAGCACCGACCAGTGTCTCTGTTGATAATTGGGCCATTCTGCAACAAAATGATATAAAAAATAACACAATATTTTAAACAGCAATGTTTCCTGAAACCTCTACCTGTAAGACTTTTTTTTTTTTTACCTGTGTAAAGTCCCAAAGCCTTTGGGAAATCCTTGAAACAGCATTTTTTTTTTTTTTTTTTTACCTGTGTAAAGTCCCAAAGCCTTTGGGAAATCCTTGAAACAGCATCACATTTTTTCAGACTTGGGGTACGTCCTCTTCCATCATCTATGAGACATTTTGTATCGGGAAGGAATGTGGTTGACCCCAAGGGTCCAAGCTGGAGAAGACCTTCGGTAGAATAGCGGGCAAGCTGGAAACACACAGAGTACCAATCTGTTATCTACTAAATCAAAATACTGTTATTCTTTAAACTGGTATATTAATTTAAAAAATGTATTCCTAAAAGTGCATTTACAACAAATGTGATTCCACCTACAAAGTTATCACATTAGGGTGCTGTTGCTCGCCTGACATATCTGGCAGTACCCAATCTGTCCCTGTAGCACAATCCATACCATCAGCTCATTTGCGCATGCGTAACCATATAAACATCTGCGTCTCCATCAATTTTAATGAGTTAAAAATACCTTAATTATGTTAATCTAGTCTTTTTGAGTTCATTTTTTTTCTTTTCGGGTTAACGGTATGATATATACTGCGTGATCTTAAGAAAGAAATAACCAAGAAAACAGTTAAACATGGTTTAATCATATTTTGCTGGACTACTCTGAACATGTCTGATGAGGATGTCAGACAAACAGTTTAACAGGAAAAAATGTAAAAAGCATCAAATTGTTTTAGAAAAGTAAAAAAAAATGTTTTAAAGATTTGTATTAGTATTCTACAGTGAGTTAAGCATAGAAATAAGTACATTTGGTACCATGATTACATTATTTATGGCAACCAAGATGAATGTCCACTTGCACATGCAGAAGTGGGTATGGATCGTGTTCCCGGTATGATCAGGTAGTGACAATATAATTAGCAATTCGGATGGCAAGGGACAGGCTTTGTATAGCACCCAGTAAGCTACACCCCTGTTGCTTCACTGCATCATCAAATAAAAGAAGGTAAAATCAGTTGGTTTCATCTAAGCCTAGCAAATTTGGGTTTTACCAAGTGAGTTACAGCACTCAATTTAATATGGTAATCTAAACAA
Source organism: Cyprinodon variegatus (assembly GCF_000732505.1). NCBI lineage: Eukaryota > Metazoa > Chordata > Actinopteri > Cyprinodontiformes > Cyprinodontidae > Cyprinodon > Cyprinodon variegatus. The sequence goes on from NW_015150650.1 coordinate 328,176, forward strand.
TTGGGGTCAGCAAGATTCTCCCAATATGTCCTCAGCTCTGGGGGACCAAGAACCAAGCTGCAGCTGGATCACAGTCCCTTTCTGCGGTGCTTCCGTCTGACCAGCACCTGGAACTATCCCACTTCAAGAGGGAATGGCTTGGTCAACAGACGTACAGTACTGTAAGGTGAGACAGCCTCCTAGAGCTCAGACAGAAGTAGCAGGAGATCATATCAAGAAGCCTGGGAGAGATGAACCAGAGCTGGGCAAAGGTAGTCACCTTTCCCTGCTCCTTCTAGGGATGAATTAAAACAGTGTTTTCAAAAGCCACCTACAAATCATTTATGAATATCTATTATTTAATTCTGTCAGCCATTTTTCTCTATGGACATCACTCTTCGCTGTGACCTCCAAACAAACCTATTCTGTCACTGAAATAATGTTGTTAGCCTCCCTTTGCCTAATGCACCTTAACATTTTATTGCAAGAAAGGCTTTAAAAAAAACTAAAAATAACTTTTTTTAACATAAAATCATACATATTTTAAGATGTCAACATATATCCTCCCATTTTACTATTTTTTGTACATCCCAATTTTATTTTTGACTAATCATTTAGTCTGAATCTGCTCTATTTTGCTTGGAGAAACATTTTGAGAACCTAAATAAAATGAGAACTCGTATCCATGTTCTGTGGTAGTTTACTGATCTGAAGGGTTAATGCAACATTTCCACAAACCAAAACTTAATCCCACATTGTTTAATACTGAAAACAGAGGATTGTGCTGATGCACCTGTTACATAATTTAGAGAATAGACGATATTAAATATTTATTGGAGTAATCCTTGCTGAAAAATGAGATGAAAACGATTAGAGGGTGTTAAGTTTAACAAAAGCCCCTTCTTAAAACCCTGTAATGTTTACATAAAAATCTGCTTGCTTGAAATAAGTCTAAGAGGCACCCGCAATTATTCAGATATTATAGTATGCAAACATAATCTTGCCAACATACGAATGGCAGCATTAGATGCTTACCAGTAATTTTCAAGTGCTGCACCTCGGATTACATTAATGCTGTTGTGTAATGTATCGCAGAGTCAAACATTTAACCACATGGGGTAGAAGAATCAAGGATCTCATCATGAAACCATAATGAAATTTTGCAGAGACTCATGGCTTAGAAGACACACATATACATAAGATCACTTTTTGAAAATATGCAACACACTAAGATGGGAAATATGTAGAAAAGAACTTACATTCTATTACATGAAAAAATCCAGTCCAATGTCCACTAAAATGAGCTGATGCTCTGTTTGATTGTTTTCCTCAGCAGATGTGTGTGAGAGTGTGACTGTGTGTGAACCAGTAAACTGGTCTCCAGAAAGGTTAATTTTTGAGGCCAGTTTTAGATTTAAGGTGTGAATTAAGTTTATGTTAGGGTATATATTAGTGATTGACAAGGGTCGGATTACACCATACAAATGAATATGACCCA
>NW_015150650.1:330226-356314 GCF_000732505.1 Cyprinodon variegatus
CTGAGTTTAACTTTGTTTTTGTCTTTGCCTCTCGGCAGGAAGTCATCCTGCAAACTGGTTTTGACAGCCTTATTTTTTCCAAGAACCTATCTGAGCACAAGATCCATGTCCACCAGGTCCTTCAACGTCTACTCAAGAACAAACTATTCGTTAAAGCTGAGAAATGTGAATTCCACAGACCATCTGTTTCCTTCCTTGGATTTATCCTTGAGGGCGGACAGGTAAGACCCACTGAGGAAAAAAATAAGGCTGCTTTGGACTGGCCTACTCCTGAGACTCGCAAACAGCTCCAACGTTTCCTAGGTTTTGCCAATTTCTACCGCAGGTTTATCCACAATTACAGCCAAACTGCTCTTCCTCTTACATCCCTGACCTCTTCCAAGGTACCCTTTGTTTGGTTCTCTAAGGCAGAAGCAGCCTTTTCTCACCTCAAAAGACTTTTCGCCAATGGTCCTGTTCTCACTCAGCCTGACCTCTCCAGACAGTTTGTGGTGGAGGTAGACACCTCAGATTCTGGAGTTGGAGCTGTTCTCTCCCAAGTTTCCGGTGCCGACAACAAATTGCATCCCTGTGCCTTTTTCTCTCACAGACTCACTCCAACTGACAGAAATTACGACGTTGGAGCTCGTGAACTTTTAGCCATAAAGTTGGCTCTGGAGGAATGGAGACACATGCTAGAGTGAGCTGCACATCTGGTTCAGGTTTGGACAGATCACAAAAATCTCTCCTATATCCAATCCGCCAAGAGACTCAAACCCCGCCAATCCCGATGGTCATTGTTTTTCTCTCGTTTCAACCTTTCAATCTCTTTTCGCCCTGGCTCTCGGAACATCAAACCGGATGCCCTTTCTAGGCAGTTTTCCCTGGATGAATCTGAGGAGTCGGCTGCTCCTATCCTGCCTCCCAGCTGCTCGGTTGCTGCAGTAACCTGGGAGATTAAGGATCTCGTCAAACAGGCCCAACAGACTGAACCTGATCCTGGAACCGGCCACCTAACAGAATCTTTGTACCTTCCTCCATTCAAGCTCGTGTAATAAGTTGGATTCACTCTTCTAAGTTTTCTGCCCATCCAGGGATCAGAAAAATGTCTTTGTGTTTGTGTTTCTGTGTTTGTCCCTCTTCACCCACCAGGAGGCGCCTGGTTCTGGTCCGCCTCCTCACACACCTGCCGATGGTTTCCTCGTTAAACGGAGTTGTCTTAAGCTGCTGACTGCCACTACCTCGACGCAAGAGTGATTGCCAGTTTAGGGTACTCTAGCCAAGCTGAGTTTTGCTGAGTCAAACTGAGTTTTTGTCAAACTGAGTTTAACTTTGTTTTTGTCTTTGCCTCTCGGCAGGAAGTCCTCCTGCAAACTGGTTTTCTCGGACCTTCTCTCCCTGGAAGGATCAACTGAGCTTCAAACTGAGCTGGGGTTCAAACAGGAGGTTTGGATCCACTTTCCCCAAAAGATCGTTTGAGTTTTGCACTGAGAATGGGATTATTCTCCACTAGGACCTGTTCAAGTACTGCAAAATATCTAAGTGGCAGTCAGTTTCTCCGTTCCCCAACTAACAACCACATTCTGGGTAAACCCTGTTCCGCCCTCCACCGAATCAGACAAACATTGGAACTACAGCACATACACAGGAGTCAAGGATTCAACAACTTCTCTGGAAACGTGAGTTGGCAACCAAATCCTCTTCTCCAAGTTCACGAGTCAAATTCCCCACTGACCCTGAACAAACCACTGTGTCTTCCCCTCACTTTTCAGTTCGGGTTGAGCAGTGTTAAGAGCAACACTTCTCCCTCTGTTTAACCTCTTCAATTAAACCCGTTAAACCTTTTCCCTGGTCTCTCTGTTTTGGTTTTCTGCATTTGGGTCTGAACTTTGTAAAATCATGACAGAATAGTTATGAATAATTGTTTTATAAATTCTAACTGTCCAGAATATATAAATATTTACTTGTTGTTACGAGGTCCATGTTGTCATGGAGTGATTCAGCACTATTCAAAATAAGAAGTTCAGGTCAGAAATTCAATGAAAGATTGCAATATCTCTGTAATTGTTAAAAAAAATAGCTTTTTTTCTATTTTATGAACTTTCTGGGCCAAAAAAAGAAGCAGAACAAGGGTGAATATCAGTAAAATTTTGGAGCATTGATGCCGACTTATGGAAGCAAAGGGGGCCAGAAGTCAAACAGAGGTTGCTGCTTTCCTACTGTGCCAGTAAGTTAAACATTTGCATTGATGCACCTGGCAACCAGCTGGCAAACAGTACAGTTAAAGGTTGAAATGAGAGTGGGCTAGGATGAGGCACCATTTATTGGCCAGGAGAAGTTAAATTTGTGGCAATCTTAGAGCCGCAGATAACATTACGATATATTACTTAATTTCAGTCAATACAATATAATTTCCCAATTGATATAGACAAGATAAAAGCCTAAGAGAGACTGCCAATAATGACCACAACATAATCCAGAACAAACCTTTGACAATTATTATTGTATGTAAAACACCTCCAATATAAAATTTAAAATATATATACATAAATAAAAACAATACATTAAACTACTTAAAATCTGTCAGTGATAAATGTGTAATATATATTTAAATATCAGAAATATATCCCCATTATTGAAAAAAATTATATTCCAGGGATTATTGTCCATCCCTGGACTAACTCCATTAACTAGCACCACTAAGGACAATTCATATGATTAAAGAAGATTAATGAACTATGTACAAATAAATAAAAACAAAAATTGGTTAAAACTCTTATAATTAACAACATATAAATCACAGTAGAATTTGGATTTTTTATCTCTGATGATCAAATTAATCTTCAGGAATTCCAATTATCTTTTAAACTATTATAGAACAATTATTATGTGCTAAAACTAATTCAAAAGACTACAAGACTACAATGTATGTAGTTGAAACAAAACAATATTTTAAAGAATGATGTATCATATTAAAATGAACGACCTTGTAGGGGACATAAATGGAAATGTGGTGCATGGTGTGCCTGGTTATGAACCTCACTTGTAGAGGTGGAACCTCAAATGGAGGAGGGTGTGCGCATCACAGAGGTTAAGTGTACAGGTGCACACTCACATGTCTCACCGTGGAGAGAATCAGGGTGGGGGCTGCCTTAATTTTGCTTGGTTTCTTAGCACCAGCACAAGCTATGACAGCGCAGTAGGGATTAATATAGCAAAAGATGTGAGATCAGTTGATTAATATATGAAAAACAAATGAATACTAAAAAACAAAATGAAACGAGATGCACTGACTTTTTAAAGCGCTAACAGATGGTTGAGTGTCAGTGCTTCCAGGTTGCAAAGAGGCTTTGGTGATGGACCTGCTAATAGTAATTTCTAATATTTGACTTTAATACGGTGTTAATTAGCTCCTTTAATGAACACATTGATCGAGCACCATCCACATATTTCACAATGATTTTAGTAGAGTAAAATGTCTCCAGCCCTGAGCCACTGAGTGGGCCTGTACTTCCATCTTAATTCCTTTGACTTTATCCATGACAATCGTTCCAATGTCTTCCTGCAGGTGGATGTTCTATGGCAAACCATTATTCATAGTAGAATACAGTACCACACATTTTGTGTGAAATTATCTTCCTAAAGATAAGTTGCGATTAGCGATGTTAGCATTAACTGCGTAAGAAAACAAAATAGTTTGTAATAGTTTTATTTATTGCAGTTACAAGTTGATGTAAGTAATTATTTTCCCCTTTTCTGCAATGCGGACACATTACTTACCATGTAAAAAGGCAAGTTGATATCATATAGATTTAAGTGAGTTAAAAGCTACTTTAATCTTTCAAAGCACACAGTATTGTCTTACCCTTCCATAACACTGGCTCACAACTCGGGGCAAAAAAATGTGTTTTTTGCAAGGAGAGCTCTCTATTCAAAGCATTCTGGGATATATCTGCCTCTTCTAAGGCCTTTCTTTTCTTCTCATTCACTTCGAAGACATTTTTTCTCTTATGACCCTCGGGCATTTTCAAAGGACCACCCTGAGAAAGGTGAGCTTCAATGACTGTCTGAAAGCGTAGCTCACCACACATATACGCCTGAAAGTTGCGCATGCACAGAAATAGATAGCTAATGGGACGGGCTCGTAGGACGGCCTTACGTAAACATATCACCAGAATGATTGACGGTAAGGAGGAGCACTGATTCAGATGATCCACCCAGAAATAAAAGATTGTCCTCTATACCTTTAAGGGCAAAAAAAAAATAAAAATAAAAATACAGTTTCAGAGGCAATTAAGATTCATCACTTCATTAGCTTTAATATCTTGGCAAGGATTTGTTGAAACTTCGTAAAGGTCAGGCTAAAAACAACTTGTTTCATTGCTATTAGTAAGCACGAAAACTTCAAAATTTAGCCTGAAATATGATTTATGTTTTACACTGGTCAGGACAAGGACATGACCCGGAAGTCAAAAAAGAGCTTAGTATGACAGGAATCTGGTTGGAAGTTTGTCATTTAAACACATAAGTATAAAAAAAAGATAAATTAGCCTTTAGTGAGGTCCCTCCCAAGGCCTAAAGGCAGACCAATTAGATTTTGAGACTGATCCCAAACCTCGAGGGATTGGTGTTCTGAACCATTTAAATGTTTCTCTGCTTAAACACACCTGACACCAATATGAGCTCATTAGCAGTGCTCTGCACACATTAAATGCATGCTAGTGAGCCTTTAGGTTTGGTTTGTAGGCCAAAGGGAACATCTAAAAGTTAAAGGCGACCTGATGTTAAGGATTTTAGTTTGAGAGCACTGTTTTAAAACCTGAAGAAAGGGGTGATGAGCTTGCGCCTCTTTGAGTTTTATTATAAACTAATCTGACTCATGAAAGGAGTTCTCACACCTCAATCCAGTTAATTACAGCAGCCAAGGCAGGAATAGAGAGAAGTGGGAGTAGCCATAAGCTATTCAAAGATGTGATACAGACATAATTCAGCCGATGTCTGAGCCAGATATTGGAAATCTTTATAGTTTCTGAGTTACATTAAAGATCCCTTTCTGTGTATCTGCATGTCAGCTTTTTAACTTCCTCTATCAAGGCCGTTAAGAGTGATGTATGCTGGAAACTTACACTACTGTCATGATCAACCCAGATCGTTTTCAGATAACTAACTACAGAATAAGGAGGTTTATTGTATGTCTTTGTTAATTTGGAGAGAATTTCTTTCTTTCTTTACCTATAATCTGACATGCTATAAAACAAACATGGCTGTGAAGACTTACATATATTATTATAATTATTAACTTCATTATATATCCAATTTAGTTCACTGAAAATTCATTTAAGGCACTCAGATTAAAAAAAATAATACAGAGGTTTGGTAAAATGTTTTTTCAGTCATCTAAAGTCTCCCTTAAAGGATTGTTATAGTTAATATCAACATAGTTAGTCTCTATTTAGGTGAGCACCTACAAAGCTGCAGATTCTCTTGTATTAAATAACACGTTTATCTATAGTGGTTTGTGTTAAGGTAATTTGGGAATATAAGAAAAAAAGCATGCATAAAGCACATTTGCATTACAAGCTAGAGCAGGATTCTGTTTTAATAAAAAGAAAACCTGAAAAAAAAAACACCCTCCAATTTGGTGTCTAAGCAAAGTTTGTGCTGAGCGTATCCATTTCTCAGCTCAGTGTTTTGCTATACTTGCACACTTGCTTACCCAGAAGTGCCCTAGTTTTTCCTGTTTCTTTTGCCTCCTAAACATACTTCCAAAGTTTCTCTGTACAAATCAAAGAGCAAAAATTACTGATGCTTACAATTTTTTTTTCTAGGACTATATTGAAAAATGGTCCAATTACTTTAATTCTTTCCAGTTGTAAAATAACACATTACCTTCTGTTTTTTTTTTCCAGCCCAAAAATATGTGATGTACGTAAAACAATGAAAGGCAGTTTCGCCATCACTTACTAAAAGACAATCTACCGGGATGCCAAACCCCTGCTTGCCCCTTGCAGAGCACTACATCTACATAAAACAGAATTAAGTATAATATGAGGAATATCCAATCGTCATCCTTAACTTATGAAAAGTTTAGGCATTAAAATGTGAAATGTTTATTATGATAAAGTCCAATTTGGGAGATTTCATGCGTATCTCAAAGTCATTGAATCAGTGTGGAAATGTCTGTAAACAAAGAGCAGAGTAAAAAAATACATTTTCTCAGTGACAAAAACAACAAAGAGTCCTAAAACAAATAGGATGGCCCCAAAGGAGCCTGAATCTCACAGGTGCTGTATGTGTGGGAGGACTTGAAGAAACCAAAAAGACGTTTCAGGATTTCAGAAACAGTGAGGTACTGTTGGTTGGAAATTTTAGTTCAGATATAGAGCTGTCAATACTTTTATGTGTCAGTTGAGGTGAAGGAAGGTCAGGAAGGACGGTATTGAAGGCTGAGCTGAAAACCACAAAAAACTCCTAACACAGGAGTTAGGATGCTGCAGATGAGTCAGGGGGGATGTGAAGCGATGTGATTCTCCCTGTAAGGAAACTACACAGGGGGCTTGCTTGATGTACTTGCAGAGGATACTCTAAAAAAACTCCATGATGGTAGGTGTCGGGAAAACTGCACGGTAATTACTGAGGCAGGTGATGCTTAATTTTTTTTTGGAAAAGGCACAATTAAGAGGGACTTCAAGTCTAAGGGGAATCAAAAGCTGAAGGGAGAATTTAAAGATGTCCAGACAGAGCTTTCTAAGTTGGTGAGCATGTGATTTTAGCATCTGACCTGAAACCGTGTCTTGCAGCCTTGTAGGTGTTGATCTTTCTCATGATGGAGGTGGATATTCTGTTATGCTGCTGCTTGGACAGTCAAAGTGTACATGTACAAAGAAGCTGTTTAAGGTGTCAGGGAGGGCCAGGTCATGGCAAAGCTGCTGGTCACTGTATTTACATTGGATGAACAAGATGCCTCATACTGCATGGGTTGTTGTTATTGTTCAAGTGCCCCATCGATGCACTGCTTCTATCTATACTTTGCCTGCTGGATTCCCTTTTTCAGTTTGCTCCAAGCCCTGCTGCATGTCCTGATCTGTTAGCTGTATCCTGAGCTTTCTGCAGAGTCCACGCTGTGCTGTCAACGCATGAAATGGGCGGAAGAAATATCTTGATTGTTTTTTTTTTGGGTAGGGCAGCAAAAGTAAATAAAGAACAGCACAGATGATAGGATAGCTTCACAGTTTAAAGCTGTTGTCCTTTTTTTGATAACTTTAGAATTGCATTTTTATTGGTCTTCCTCTGCAAAAATGTTTGACTACTTACAGAAAAGCATAGCCTCTAAAAAAGAAGAGACAAACAAAGAGATATACAGAGAAATCATCTGGTGATTGGATTGTTACAATTTCCATTTAAAACGTCATTCATTCAATAAAAAACAAACAAACTCAAAGGTACCAATTTTTACTATCGGTGAGATGTTTTAAAATAAATTCAAAGGAAGCCTTTAAGTAAAAGATCCTGAGCTACTCAGTTTATTGATTTGAAGCTTTAAATAATGAGGAATAATGAGTCAGAAATCAACCAATAAAAGGTAAATGGCTCATAGAAATAGAAGAAACATCAAACTACAGCGACTCATTTATATGTTTAGGAACAACACTGACTCAAGTGAAAGCCTCTAAATCTCTAGGGAATGCTCAGGCTCCAAGAAAGACTTTGCAAAGCTACTAATTTTAGATTTTTACCATTTTCCTGTCATGGATTTGACCATAATGGATCTGTAAATGTTGACAGATAGCTTATAATTATGTAATCATTTCTTTGAGGTATTGGAAACACACTCTTTTATAGGGACTCATACAAGTCAATTTAAACGGTCGGTGCATCTTTGGGACATTTGATTTACCTTCTAGAAAGGGTATTGCTGTAGAAAACCAAGAAACAAGTGGCTATTTAATTTTTGCTTTAAAATACAACAATTTTACATTTAAATATGAAGCATTTTTCTATGTCATAAAGGGATCCTAGAGTTTAAACGTTCTCAGCTGATGGTGTATGTTCTTACACTGTACAGCCTGACGCTCTGATGCGATCGACCTACTCACACTATAGGTCCAGAAATCACACATCGGACTTAGCGCCGAGAGATGGCGCTAGTTGGACCCGCCGATCTGGAATAAAGAATAAGAAGAACTCCCTTGTTTGCACATGCGCACTGCGTGAGGTTCTGGTAAATCAGCTTGTAAACGCTCATAACTCGTCATAACCCGATCGTTCCCAGAAGCACAATCCGTATCATCAACTCATTTGCGCACGTGCAACATGATATACATCCGGGTCGTCCTCTATTCTATTTGGTAAAAAATACCGTACCTAAATTATGTTTTTCCCTCCCCCAAAGTAGTAAGTGTACTAAACTATAATATGTTTAAGGTTAATAATGTGTTTCCTGAGAAAATAAATGCCTTAAAATCCTACCTGTTTTATCACTCGTCTGTGCCGGAAATGGGATCTTATGCTTTCCTCCGAGAGCTAACTTTTTCAGCTTTAGAAGATAAAGCTAGTCTTTTTGAGTTTTATTTCTTCCTTTTGTGTTAACATTATGGTATATAGTGCGTGATCTAAAGAAAGAAGTAACAAAAAAAAAAGATAAATATGGTTTAATCATATTTTGCCAGACTGCTCTGAGCATGTCCAATGATGACGTCAGACAAGCAGTGTAACGGATAAAATGTAAAAAACATCAAATTGTCTCAGAAAAGGTAATAAAAAATGTTTTGAAGTTTTGTATTAACATTCTTAAGTTATTTCAGGATTAAAATAAGTACTTTTAGTACCAAAATAACAATATTTTTGGCACCCCTGATGAATATCTGCTTGCGAAATCAGCCAAATGATCCAATAGTACGGATCTTGCTTCCAGTACATATCAGGTAGCGACACTGCTTTAGCAGCAGGATTCCCTCACGAACACCTTATGATGGCCGTCTGGATTTCAAACACGTTTGATTTTCTATTGACCTAACGAATCCTGATCAGGAGGTGGTCGTGAGAGGCTGACTACCCCTCGATACCCCCTGTATACTACACGACGCAGGATGCACGATGAGGCTGAAACTCGGCACGATCAAAAATATTCTCACACAACCGGAGAATCGGCCCGAAATGGGCAAACATTCGAACAGTTTATGCCCAGCCTTAGTCTGCTCTAGGGCTGCTGTGTGAGATGCTTTGGAGTACTCAGCCATGATAATTGTGGTTCTAGACTACATTACCCAGGAGGGCCAGAATGGGGCCCGTGTGGTTTTATGGTGGTAAAGAGCCAGAGAAATCGCTCCCCCCACAAAAACAACCAACCAAACGAACCAGCAAAATCAACAGGACAATAGTATACCATTGATTAAGTGAGCCAGTTAGCCACAGAGCCAGTTGCAGCGCTGATGCTCCTGGTTGCAGATTAATATTTCTTCCTTTTCTTTTTGTAATTCTTAAAGCTTTCTGAAAACACTTGTCAGTTGTGTGTTTTTATTCTACTACTGTATACTATCATAAGAAAATAATTTTGTGTTATTCAGTTAGTACAGAGGCCATAAAAGGGCACTGGCCCCTGCCTAAAACTGCCCACGAAAGTACAGATTTCTGTGACCAAATGCTGTGATTGCTGTAGACCTAAATACATTTTATTTTGGTCTACAGCAACAATGGCACCCTGTCACATTGAGTTCCACTAAAAAGTGACAATATCCGGTCTCAGAAAATGCCGACAGAAATCTTTTTTTTTTCTGTTTGAAAGAAATGTTTTTTTTTGTTTTTTTTTTGCTAATCAAAATATTAAGGAAACTCAAATAAATGTTTAGATTACAGCAGCCAGGTTTTTTTTTTCCCCATCTCATTTGAACACAGAAAAAATATGTTTAATTCTCTTTTAACATTTTGTATTTTTTTTTTTTTTACTTTTTGTATTTTAAAACAACAATCAAATAAAAACAGAAAACAAGTATTAAGATTATCATCTCTGAGTCAGGAAAACTCTTTCCTGTCAGTGCCATGCAAATTTTATTTTGCATGAAAGGACACTGATGTTTGTTCTAACATATTCAAATACAACTTTTAAATGTATTATTGACATTATTACTGACTTGAAATAGATTTTTTTAAACTGGAAGGATTTCCGATTGAAGAGTCTATCATGAGCAGCTGAACAGCAGATTTTGTTTATTAAATTCAGCCGGTTTGCACATATCCAGCAGCCTACTGTACAGCCTGGGGGGTTTGGTGAAAATGCTTATCAAGACGAGAGGCTGTAAGAGCCCAAAACAAAATAAAATGAATGTATTCTTTAATCATTCATTTTTCAGTATATTGAATTTCTGGCTATAAAAAACTGCTCTCCATTTTCTATATTTACAAACTGAAAGTTGAAAAAAGTAATTGTTTCTTGCTTTTTCATTGTTGGTTTTAAATTGAAAAATAAATGCAAAATTGAAACACAGGTTTACTTGACCCTACTGTATTTTTGTCTTTTGATATTGGACATCAGCTACAAGACTCAGAGGAGGGAACATCTGAATGAGAGGTTTTAGCAAAAATGGTGGTCCGTGGTGCATGTTCTATTTCTTTTAAACCATATGACACATCAAACAACTGAACATTTAATTCAGCATTTGTATTAATCCCTGACTCATAATTTTCATTAGCAGTTTTCCAAAACTAGGTTTATAACCGGCAGAACTTCTGTAAAAGTGAACCTTTTAATGAAACACCAAAGAATATTTTGCCATTTCAGTGTTTCACAGCAAAAAAGCAATTATATTTTAGCCTTTATAAAACTCCTACAGCACTAATGCTTTTTCAGGTTTTGCAGTATCCGAAGGTGTAATGCATGAGAGGGATTAAAAGACACCTTCAGCATTTGTCAGATCAGAGCTGGGGGGGAGGTTTTTACCTCACAGTGGGGGTAAAAGTATGCTGACAACCTCTGCAGGATAAAAAAAAAAAAAAAAAGGAAAAGAAAAAACGACTTGGCACCAATATTCTTACTTCACATTATTCTCTTCCAAACGGCAAACCTAGATACACAGAATAAGGTCATGTCTATAAAGTGTTAAGCCTGAAAAGGAAAAGATGTGCAGAAATGTAAAACTAATTAATTCTGCACACTGTATGCGTGTTGTGCATAATGCTTAACTACTGGATTACTTGTTAAAGAACAAAACCTGCTATCTATGGTTGAAAAGCTTCAACAGACACATGTGTGGGAGTCGTGGCTTGTGTAAAAAGAGAATCACTAAGACGCACATCTTTTCTTACCGCTGCTAATAATCATTGATTTGTTTTACTCCACAAAATACAAAGAGAATATGACTACATACAATATTGTTAAGGGGGATAGTTCTAAATCTAACACTAAAGAAAAACCTGTTAATTATTGGCGCTGTAGGCTTTTAAATAAGAGTATAACAGAAAAATTAATGAAGCTTAGAAACTCAAACTTTGAATACAAGAAATGTGGCCTTACCTGGGAGGACATGCCATGGCACGGGTAGAGGATGGCTTTGTCATCGTCCTCTGAGCCTTGGTCAAGGCAGTAACCACTGGCTTTACTGTTTCTCACCTGAAAGAAATCACGGTTTCACAATTAAGATTTGTTTCCATCAATAGGAAATTGAAGCACCTAGAGAATCAAAAGACTCTGTCGAAATGATATATGTATAAAGCAATATTGAAGGACCTCATTACTTTCATTTTGCACCTTTCAGCTGAACTCTTTTTTGACAGACACGTTTTAACGAACCTTACTACAAAAACAGTTTGACTAACTTGAAAAAATTTACTGTAGATTTTAGATATACACTTCATGGGAATTAAAAGGGAATTAAAATGGAAAACAAGTAGAACTACTAAAAATTATAGTTTAAAAATAAAATAGTTCTTTGTGAAAATAAGTTTGGTTGAGTGAAGGTTAGTTTTCATTGTCTACTTTCAAGACTGGGCTTAAAACATTGCTTTGTGATGGAGCCTATAGTTAGAGTGCATCAGGTTATCCTAAGCTGTCTCTATAGCTGTGATGTTATAGGCTAAGGGTGCCAAAACAACACTTTTCATCATTCTGCTTCATCCTATCTCTGTTCTCCCATTGTTTAGTGTTAGTTTAACCTCTAACTTTATGTTCTCTGGAGAAGCAGCATTTATTTCCTATTCTCTACTTGTCTGGAACAAACTCCAGGAGTTTTCTTTTTTTTGTCAAAAGCAATTTTTAAAGTTAAAAGCAATTTTTTTAAAACCTGCCTTTACTGATGTATAATCAGTTTAAGGTGATTTTCCAATTGTTTTATTTGTTTCACCACTTTTTTTTTTTTTTGTTGCTTCATTTGCTTTCTTTTAAAAAATGTTTCTCTTCTATAAAAAAAAAATGCCTTGCCATATTGATCAGAGCTTTTATGTTACTTGGTAAGTCTGCTTGTGTCTCCTTGAACCCCAGTCGGCCTCAGCAGAAGGCTGCTCACACTGAGCTTGGATCTACTGCAGGTTTCTTCCTTTTTTCCTCTCTACTGTTGCCACATGCATGCTTGGTGTGAGAGACTGGTGTAGTGTCAACGACATAATGCAAGCAAATATTTACAGTCTTTGCTTTGGCAGAAGAAGCAAATACCGGTACTGCAAAGTCAATAACTCAATACAATTAGCTGGGTTTCCCTGGGCAGAGAGCCAGCCTGACCCTATGATTGAATTGTCTCTGTAAAGTGCCTTGAGATAACAGGTGTTTTCAAATGGTGCTATGCAGTAAATTAACTGAATCAAACTCTTTAGAGTAAAGGTAGCGATTGTTTAAACTCTTATAAGTTTAAAGATAGTTACACTACATGCAATAGCATTTCTTAGTATTAATCCAGATTAGTTGGTTCCAGAAGACTGAAAATAATGTCTTATTTAAATATTTAAGCGGACTTAACCATTTTACACTAACTTCAATAAATAAAAAGTCATAGCAGTTAATGAGAAAGCTATATAAAACATGTGGAATTCGTACAGTGTTTATTGAGATGCAAATGTAATTACGTTGCAAATGCAAAGAGGAAGCGGTGCACCACCAATAATCTTCCCAAGAGAAACATCCAAAGGTGCTTCAAGAAAACCATTTGAATGATTTTTACTCTGCCTAATCTCTCTGTTATTTGGTTGATGTGATGGCATGTGCTTTTTTGTCTTCATTGCAGGTTTGAGACCAAATGGCTGTTAGTGAAAATAGTTACTGGTTTATGAATATAAATTCCAATGCTAATTTTTTGAATTTTTAAACATGGACTGTCAACTCCAATCTTAGAAGGCCAGGAGCTTTTTGATCTGTATCATGTCCAGCACAGCTAAATCAAAAGAACCAAAATCCCCCCTGAAGCACCCGTGTGCTAATGACCTTATTATTGGGTCCAGGTGTGTTGAGAGAGATACATGCAAAGGTTGAAAGACCCTGCCCCTTGGACAGTTAAAGTCTGACACTGTTGGCATAAAGATGTATAGCATAGCATCTGAGTAAAACCACTCTGATTCGTTTTTGCATTACACTTTTTGTTTTGAACTTACACTTGGCCATCCTCTGGCACATTTTATTAGAAACTCCCTGTACAAATCCCGAACTATTCCCATCAGTTTACTTCTTTTCAAATTACAGATCCTTAAAATGAAAATAAGTGGATACATAGAACAAATCAGGCTTTTGATAGATAACTAATATTAGAATGTAATAATTTCATGTATATGATTTGGTGCTTTTAACTGTACATATTCCTGATGAGCAGGTAGGACTTTTTATAGTAAAAAAAAAAGCCATTAAAGACCATATATATTTAAAAAATGTGGTTTCTAATTAACTACTTGCAGAAAAACCTACCTGTTATGAGTGAGCCAAAAAGCACAATAACCTACTTGCATACTGCAGGTATGCACAAAATTACCCTAATCTGTAGTTAACGCACATTTGATTTAATTTAGGTTTAAGCTTTCTCAATAAAGTCTCGTTTGGGTGTGCTTTGGTGGCACCAACATAATTATTGTAATCTAATTAAATAATCGGAGAGATTCTAAATTATAGATTGTCTTGGGCTCAAATCCTACTGAATGATACAAGCTCTTGAATTTGACATTTACAGTATTTGCTGAGGAACAAACACAACAACTCACCAGTCTAGCAGGTAGAAGCCCTGATCCCTCTGTCTCCAGTTATTTAACTAATGCATTTTCTTACTTTAATGAATTTCTCCTTTAAAATAATTCCAAAATGAATTAGTTAAGAAAGCAAAGAAGTATTAATACTAAAAATAAAAAAATACTTCCTTTTTATCCAGAGTTTGTTTACTCCGGCGTTACATACAATCTTAAAAGGGTTTGATGGGTTTCCATCTAAAATCTGAAATTTTTTTTAATTAAATCTCTTAATATGTGATGTGTTCTGGTTGCTGTGTGTCTGAACACCACATGCTGTAGAACCAAACCTGTTTTATCTACTATAACCTATCATTATTTGTCGGGTCTCTTAGGTATTGAGTAACAATTTAAAATCATATATCTTGTGAACCTTAAGAGTCTATCAGCATGCTTTTTGCTCTCTTTCGCCGTATGTGGCAAAAATGTGTTGTTGCTCAAAAATTAGTTGTATTTAAAGCTTGTCACAATTCCTTTAAGAATGATTTATGCTTTTTATCAGAGCAGCAAATAATTAAAGGAATTCTGTCTCAAAGTGTTTACTTTTAATCTGTAATAACACATTTTTGAGGTTTTTGAGATTTGTGTCAGGCCCAAAGATCTAATGACAAAAAAGTGACTTTTTTGCCTCCCAATTTGTTATAACAAATATTCCAGATAGTTATAGAAAATAAACCGTGTTTTGGCGAATAGAACATTACCAAAATCTTTTTCAGAAACAGCTGCTGCTCCCATGGTTATCTTTATGCAGCCCTGGTATTTAACTATTGTTTAGAGAAAAAAAAGAAAATAAAAAGACCTGATTCATTTACACAATATTTTGTTCACTCTATGGGGACTATAAATGTACCTATAGATTGAAATTATTCCGCAACTATGGTAACAATTCACACTATACTTCAGTTTGCAAAGAAATACAAGCACATACATTAATATGCCAATGAGGGTCATTCTTTAGGCTATTGTTGTCTTGTACCTATAATCATAATTTCTTCCAGTGTGCATACTGCACTGCCTCATGTAGGTCTACAATGGCTTATTCACAAAGCTGTCAGGAAGCTTCAAGTCATCCTGAAGGCCGGTCCATGATAGGATGTTGTCATGCAGCGACCAGTCACAAATTTCTCTCTCTTTGTCTCCTCCAGGCTAAATGATGGCGTGCATTTAGTAGGGGCCTTAGCTGTGATTTGAATTTGTATGGCTTAATTTCCAGGTTGTGACATTTCTCTCATGTGCTGTTGTTGGGAAGGGTTGCACTCGGCTGTTCTGAACAGCGAGACTGAGTGCAATGCAGTCCTGATGCTTAGTGACAGATGGGACACACGTCTGCTGCAGCTGCTGTGTGGCGGTGCAAGGTAACGGCTTCCCAGCTTGTCGACAGATCTGAAATAGTGCCACTTGAGTGGATGCCACTCTGAGAAATCCATTAGCTGGATACTGGAGCAAAAAACAGGCATCGAAGGAAACAAAGAAGGTGTAAGAATCCCCAAACGATTGATGAATATAAAAGGTAATTCTGATTTCCTAGACATGCAGGGGCTTATTGATATTCAAAATTTCCCATATCCCAAATGGATATGAGTTAAAAAAAAAAAAAAAAAGGCACATTTCGGTTAGCCTGAAAACAATGACTAGCTCAGGAGGGTGCTCAATCATTCAACCTCCCATAAAAAGCTTCTCTTCCCCTACTGGGCTGAGTGCTCAAGCAGACACAAGACAATCAAGCCGGAATGGAAAACTAATAAGTTTTTAATTAAAACTCATTATAGGGAAATTGTATCTAATTTTGTGAAGAGATTTTAGTCTGTAAAAGCTGCAACAGAAACTTACCCTGGACCTTGAAAAGTCAAGTCATGGTCTCTGTTTATCTTGTGAGATTTGAAGGTTAAGACATTTGGCCTGTCAGTGTCATATTCTCAGGCTAGTCATCTTCTTTAGTAACAATCTATTTAATGGCCATCTAAAAAAAGGTTTTATTTAATTTACTTTCACACAAAGGTGCTTCAGCTCTTTATCTATAACTAATGGCAGGGGGGAAAAAATAAAACTTCCTGATTTGGCAACCTTCCCATAGGAATACATCAAGTAAAGACATTTTCTTGCAGTCCAAACCCAATCATGGCAAAGTGGGATTGTACACGCTAACATGCTTGGTTAAAGCTACTACCAAGGCTTTTATGCAAAAAAAGTTAAGCTTAGGTCAGATACATAGGGCTGAGAAAACCCATTAACACTGCAAATAATTATCTAAAGATGAGCAATAATTTCTCAAAATAAGTGTATTTAACCTTAATATTAGTGGTTAAATAAGATGATCTGCCAAAGGAATTAGTATTTTTAGCCTTAAAATAAGATGATTGGATATTATGCACTTTAAATAAGAGACTGCCATTGTTTTTTCTTATTTAAAATATAAATTGTCTTATTCCATTGGCAAAGTGTCAACCTTATCTGTTCAATTCAAGAAAAAATATACTTATTTTAAGACAAATTCACTTATTTCGATTTCTATTTTTTGCAGTGTACCAACTTACTCAACTTTTTTTTAGATTCTCAAATTTTTATGTCAGACAAGTATATGAATTCATACGCACCGTTCAAAAATTGGCTGAAAAGACATTGTAAAGACGACATGATTTACGTCCAAACGTCTATATTTGGTTGAAAAGAGTAAGGTGCAAAGCAGTAATTTTCAGATTGTTGAAAAGAAGTTGAAAACTGGATTTGCAACTTCTTTTCAACAATCTGAAAAATTTCAATATCTATCATTGGACTTAAGTGGGACAAAAACCGGACCGACTAAACACTAGCCAATTTCCAACAATGATTTTGGACTAAATCAAGATTACTATGGACCGACCAGATTTAGCCTAAAAACCAACGTCTAAATGAGATTTTTTAATGGGATAATGTTTGCAAAGCAGACTTGTTAGCCTAAAAATACATTAATCTGCAGTACAGCTTTCACCATTAGCCCCCTGCCCAACCCAAAATGTATCAAAGAGTTGTGAGGTATTCTGAGTTTAGTCAGCAAGAATTAACAACTAGGTGGATGTAAGCAGGTGTGAACAAATAGCTCTAAAGACCTATTGTTACAGGGTTCCTACAGCATAAGGAAAGTTAAATTCAAGACTTTTTAAGACTCTTGAATGCCACTTGAAATAAAAGGTTAACACCAACTTCAAAATAAGCACAAGAAAAGCCTAATTGTGACAAATTTACCATAATGTTTTTTTTTTTTTTTTAAATAACCCATTACTTTTTTGGCCCAGTAAAAAAAAAAAAAGAAAAAGAAAAACTTTCCAAAGAGGAAAAAAGCTAAAAACGCATCCCAGTCTTATTTTGTCCTTCACTTAGAGTTTAGAAATCTATAATCAAACCACTTTTTTTTTGCTATTAAATCTTAATTAAAAAAAAATTATAACAAAAGGCTTTTTATCAACATTACCCAAGTTGTTTAGATAAAAAATTAGTGGGGGCATCACCCAAAGGCCTGACCGCAACATCGTTTTTATTGTTTCCGCTAGGGATGGAACCAATAATGGTTACAGCAAGCCATTTGGTAAATGTAAAAATGAAAAATAAAAAATCGCCAATTATTTTAATGTTTAATATAGATTACAAAACTAGAATCCTATTTATTACATGATAACAATTTTAGGACCTATGAAAAATTGATATAAGAAATTTTAATATCAACTAAGGCCTTACTTTTATACTGAAGAATTCAATGCCTTTCAAAGTCTTTTTAAGGATCCACAGGAACCCTGTAAAAGCACCAAACTACATGGATATCACCTTGAAGCAGAGTTGAACCATGATTCAGATACCGTAGGTTGTAGCACCAGAGGACCGATTGAGGTTTTGGTCCAGTAACAATAGTTCAGCCCTATTTCCAGTAGGAAAATACATAATCATCAGTCAAGAAATCTTCATCAGCTGTTAACTATCATATCAATATGGGCCAAAATCTGGAAGTAATGATCCTGACACCTTGATGAATCTATGCCAGAAAGAAGTAAGGCAGTTCCAGTGGCAATTGTATTTTAACCAAAGTCCTCAGAAAGAATGTTCCATAGTTTGTTTTTAGAAATAAATGTGATATCAGAATGTCCCTTCTCCTTCTTTTCAGTATTAGAAGTCATCCCTGTCTTATTTTGTTCTTCACTTAGTTTGGAAATCTATTTTTTGCTATTAAATCTTAATTAAAAAAGATCATAACAAAAGGCTTTTTATCAAAAGATTCTCAAGAGTTAATCTTTATAAGTTTATTAGATTTGTTAAATCAAATTATCCACCTTTGCTTTAGCTTCCTCTTTAAAAACTGCGCCTTCTCTATAATTGGATCAAAGCTGATATTATGGTTGAATTAACATTCAGTCTATTTCCAGCAATCCCTTTAGCAAGCCCTTGTCTCACCTCGCCGTATGTGATGGTGTTGTTGTAGATCCGCATCTCTGGGTAGACGTGCTCTAGGTACCAGCGAAAGCTCCGACATTGCATCCTTTTCCTCAAGGCCACACGCTCTGAGACATCTCCAAAATCAACTCCTGGGTTCTGTTGAAATTTTCAAAAGAAAAGCAGAGAAAACAAAATACATAAAAATCTGACAAACAAACACACAGCATAGATAATTCTTCTCCAGAAAAGAAAGATGTAATAGTTATAGAGTGCTAAGAAGACACAATTTGCATTTAGGTAAGAGATGAATAGATGCGCTCGTGATTTGAGACCTTCATTGTTCCTCCATTAGACATGATCTGCACTTAGCAAACTCTAATCAACTGCTTGATTATGAGTGCTCACGGCCAGATAGCACTATGGAGGATGGTGTCTGGATTGATTGGGTGAAGGCCTAATAGCTGAAACGCCTCAAGCCTAATTCTGACACTCACACACACACACACACACACTGTGCATATCAATAAATGCACACACTGCCCTGCATTAATATGGACTCATATAGAAATGAATACATTATGTATCGCAGCAATCCTATAGAGATGACTTCTACAGAAACACACAAAGCTGTTTCCAGATGCTGTTTCCAAGCAATGCCTGTTCTATTGCCAACTATGAAGCCAACATGTGTCAATAATGAATTCCAGTTAGAAATATTTCCTTGTTTCTTGGCTACCAGAACACCAATACTCACATTCAGCTTCAGTGAGTTGCTGTTTGGTATTTGGACTCAGGGCTGCTCACTGTGGTGAATCATAAAGCCCTCTCCCTTCGAAGTAATTGTGCTCTCAGCAGGCATCTTAGACAATAACAAGAGTCTGTGAGTGTGTGGGGAACTTTGGAGGGGTTTGATGAAATAATCGAAGCATTAGGTCTTTACTGTAGACAGAATAACTCCACACCACAGGAAAGCTGGGGTAATAACATGCCATGCCACTGTGTATGGGGAGTGCAAGTTTGTCACCTGCTGCATTCTTTTCCCACAGAACCTCAATGCTTCCTGCTGATTTATGTTTGTCTTTTATACAGTTTCTTTTCAGCAGAGTGTTAATCAGGGCTGATGGAAGTACTTTTGAACAGGGGGTGCTGTGCACATTTTTTGTTACTTTTGGACAAAAGACCTATGAACCTATTGGCCTATTTAAAGTACAATAAAAATAAATAAGAAAATAGATTGAGATTCACTACGGTATTGTCATATAGACTTCAAGGCACGCAACCAGGGTCTGTAAGACAGAGATCATCAGTTTTCAGGTGAATATATGCTCTACTAATTAAATTTCACAATAACACAATAACAATATAGATTTGTTCAGCTGGCATGAACAGTCACTCTATTTATGTCACACATGACTATTAGTTCCAAAATCCTTTTACGCAAACCAAAAGGAAGTAGTTAGATTAGTAAATGATTAAAACCTTATTGAACCTTATTCTCCACATCCATTACACAAAGAACACAAGATCAAAACAACACTATAATATACTATTGTTGCCTTAAACTGCACTAATATATATAAAAGTTTGCAGTGGCACCATGCTCTTACTTTGTGCTACAGGCAGGGGGCTGGCTCATGAGTGGACGAATCTGAAATCCATTTCTGTGCCATATTTCCTCCTCGTTTCTGTCACTAGACTATGTACATTTACCAGCTATAGCGGCATACCATGCACTAGCTTGCCTAACGTTGCCATGACAATGTAACTTCCTTGAACTTGTGTTTATTAGGCATCAAAATAATTATATTAAAATCCAAATACAAGTAAGAGTAAAATTAAAAAAAGTCAATGTCATTTCCCAAAATTTTCATAATAAATGTATAAATTGTGCAAAGTATGTTTTATACATTATACATTAAATCGCCCTCTTGCCACTAGAAGGTGCTGCAGCACCCCCACTTCTCGCGGCCATGTTGTTAAAAGTAGTTATTAACAAAAGCTGTTCATTGTAATTCTCTGGAACATGCTATTTTTTGTAATATTTTTAAGGTCTTAGATGTGCTTCATTTGTAATCATATCCTCCTTAGCACCAGAGGGGAAAATTAGATTTTAATATTAAACTCTCCATTAAAAAAGCAGGAGCTCAGTATTTAGCAGCTCATCTCAAAAGACTTTAGCAATTAAAACTGATTCAAGGTTTGTTTCTTTAACTTGTTGATCCCTTCTTCATACTCAGTCTATTACCTGTGTGAAGATCAGGCTGGGTCTAATCTGAGTTTTGAATGTCTACCGATTAGTGTCAAACTTGACCTGTGGATTTGAATGAAGAACTGAGATGTAAGGAAAGGGGCACCCCAGAGATTGAGGTGCAGAGTGATCCAAAAAAGAAAAGGCTTACATTCATGGGAATGTTCCAGGCCATGTAGACGTGGGATTTGTATTCATCCATCCACACTTCAGCCGCTCTCAGGGCATTGCGTTTCGCGTAGTAGTCTATATCGTTGTTGTAGGGTTTCTTGGTGCGCTCAATATGGGCAACTCTGGCACAAGGCAGGACCTCCATGCTCCCTCCACACTGCCAAACCTAGACAACATAAAAATTAATGGTTGGAATTAAGTAAAGAGTCATGAAGAAATACATTTTTATTTACCCCCCACATTTCTCCTATCTTTGCTTTTTTTTTCCCAGATCAAACTAAATGTTATCCATCTATTTTCTGTTACGCTGGTCCCAAGAGGGGTGCTGGGGTCATCTCCAGCTGTCTACGGGCGAGAGGCGGGGAACATCCTGGACAGATCACCAGTCAATTGCAGGGCAACACAGAGACAAACAGGACAAACAACCCTTCATGCACACACTCACACCTAAGAATAATTTAGAGAAGCCAATTAACCTAACAGTCATGTTTTTGGACTGTGGGAGGAAGCTGGAATAACTGGAGAGAACCCACGCATGCTCAGGGAGAATATGCAAACTCCATGTAGAAAGATGCAAAATAACCCAATTTAATACAATAACTCCAATACTTTAAAATTTATTGAAGAGGACCTTTGGCTAACCCGTTATTACAGAATTTTCGGAAACAATCTGATAGACTGAGGGGTTTCTATGCATGAAAGGCCTGTTTTGAATTGAACTGAATTGAATTTAGCAATTTATGATTTTTAATTATTGAGAAGCGGAGATGATGTTAGTTTGCTTTGGACGATTTTTTTACTCCATAAACTCATTTAGTTGAGCTTATGGTCAAAGAACTATGCTCTGTCTAAACCAAAATGGTTTGGTAGAGAGTGGGATTCATGGTTTTATCATAAGCTGATGTTACATGTTCAAACCTGGTAAAAAAGTCTTCAAAAAAGCTTTTTACAAAACCTCCTATCGTCACACTGACTATTGGACAAGCAAATGCCATTTCCAACATGACCTCAAGTACATTTATCACCTAAACCAATGGGAGGGTCTAAAAGTCACCAAATAATTCAAAATATAAAAATGACAGATTTTGGCTTCAAACTAAACAAAGTTTATTCATAATGTCTAAAGAAAGAAAACTAAATTGATGGAACTTACTATTTATAAAATTTTACATAAACACCTTGTTTACCCAAATTATAACCAATGATGTACAAATCCTAAAGCAAAAGCCCCCCGAGGGTATGAAACTACCACTATCATGCTTAATTGCACAATAGGTATAACGTTCTTATAGCCAAAAAGGCTGTTATGGTTTTAAAGGGGGACAAATAATTTCTTAAAAGTAAAATGTTTGTCTCATCATTATCTGACTTTTGTTTAAGAAAATGATTCATTTTCTAATGTATGATCTGGTTAAATTGTCTCTGCTAAGTGCCTTGAGATGACATGATTTGTGAATTGGCGCTATATAAATAAACTAAACAAAACATTTTATTAATGTACATATTTATACACAGGAACAAAATGTTTGAAATACACCATCAAAAGATACTAGTTAACAGGGCGTTCAGAAATGTTTCCAGAACTTTTTCACCCGTAGTTTTGAGATGGCATTTCGTAGCATGAAATCAATATACAGATGAATGTATTAAGACTATAGGTAACAAACCATAAGGTTTCCATGATATTCCAGAGTACTTTAAATTTTTTACCCATAAAAAAAATGAACAAAACTTTGCTTTGTTTGTCTAAAAGCTCTATCAATATTTAGGCATCTGCCATGTCTATTTTCTTACCCAGAAAACACTTCAAAAGGTCTGAATTGATGGGCATAAAAATATGTTTACACATGCAAGCAGAGAACTGATCATATTCAGGTATAGCCCTCTTTTTTTCCATTTAAAAATCTCATGGGCTTCTTTGGTAAAAAAGTCAGATCTTAGTACTATAGCAAACACTGTGACATGAAGATGCATATGCATTTGGAGTTACAGCCCATGCTGATTATAACTACTAATAATTGATAATAATTGCTGTCATTGTAATAAACTATTATTTTTTTAATTATTGTCATTATCAGGGTCTATATTGTTTTATCATTACTGCTATTATTTTTCTAGGATTAAATTAGGTGAGTGAATAATCAGGCTAGAGAAAAATTCCCTTCGGCTGGTCCCATGTTTTGGGGCTGTCACAGCATGTCTTTACAATTCTTACACTTGGCAGAGCTTATATTTTTTTTTCTGATGAAACCAGGACTGAAAAATGAGGGAACTGTGAATTATAATCAGGATAAATGTTTTATAAAGCTCACCAACAGCTCAATAACTGACTCCCCAGAGAGTTACCACTGACAACGAGAAATCCCTCATACTACAAGTTTATGGTAGAGAGAGTTATACGAGAAACCCTACAATGCATAAATCTAATTTTTGAAAGCATCCGTCAGTGCAGAGAGAAATCATTTATTCTAGTCAAAGGGATGCTGTGATCATTGACTACATGCTCAGGTGGAGAAGCAGAAAAGTTATTTTTCAAAGCCTAAAAACTGCCGTAACAAGGTCTATCTTTCTGACATAAAGCATCCCTGTCTGGGAATCTATGTCATGCTGAGGTAAATAGAGGCAGCAGCAACATCCTGACACAGTGTCGCCATAAGGCCAGAAAGCATGGTAATGTTCTTACAGCCACGCAAACTACTGTCGCCTCCATCACCCACTGCGTCCTAATGATTATCACCACAATGTGTAACAGATGCTGCCATTCATTAACATCTCTGTGAACCCAAAAGGAAGCCTACTGCACAGTGTTTAATGTGAATAGTGCTGGAAAACCCTTTATCCAGCTACCTGAAAAAAGGGAGAGAAGCCGGTGTGGAACTCTCAGGATTTAATTAAGGATCACTAGGATAAATGTAGCTTCTAGTTTAGGTCATGATAACAACAATTCTACTTGGCTGTAAAATGCTTACACTGAAGGTTAAATTTTGCTCATCATCCCATGTCTCTCATCAAAAAGTTTCTACACTAGATAAGCCAAAAAATTCTAACTATCATACAGGATCAAAGATCAAAGTACAAACTGGTGCTTTTCCATAATATGGGATAACATTTTTATATTCTATAATGTAAATGGAGACCTGACTCATCACCCGTGCCAATTTCCATGCACTGACTCACTAATGTGGTCCAAATAATTATAAGAATGGACATTTATAACACACCTGAATGAGAAATATTAACCTTTGTATATGAAAAGTATGTTTTCGGGGAGACAATTTTCTTGTTGTAAGCTGTACACGTAACTTTGGAAGCAGTATGATTTATTAGCACATAATATGTACATAGCAATGGAAAATCTCCCTTACAACTAGGGGTTTTAGTCAACCATCTGTTGCCATCTTTTTGTTAAAATGGATTGCATGTTTGTCAAAATAAGATATTCTACAATAAGGTGAGAGAAAAATAAGATCAATAAAAAACATATGCCAAAATTTAAGATTCAGATTTCCTTGTTGTCAGCTCATACATGTTACATGAAATGTTTAATTTGCAAGAATGCATGCCGTGAAGCTGAGAATAGAAGTTATATCTTGGCAGTGTAACAAATATTAATCCCAAATTTACAAGTACAAATTACAAATTCATGGGTACAAATCCACAACCCCTGATGAAACTGTTGCACTCCCTATTAGATGGTGGTGCACCTGAAAGATGTTTCTATATTGCCTTTTCATGAGGAAACAAGAAACAAGAAGAAACATTACACTATGAATGTACGAAAACAATATTTCAATCAATGGTTTTGTTTTTGGCTTCCACTTCCTGTTTAATGGCAGTTGCAGAACAGCCTTCAGGTGTATTACATCAACTGGCAAAGAGTGGAACAGCTTTAACGTGGGTTTTAAATTTGTACTCGTAGAAGTTGTGTTGTAAATGTGTGATCTTTACTTGCAGTTTTGCAAAGTTGTATCGTTGTAAGGTATACTTGTAACTTCTTAACTTGTCTTCTTACATGAACCACATGATGTCACTTATATCAGTATGAATTGAGAAATCTTTGACTTGAAGTTTTCTTACTTCATTGTATTGATAACCAAGCCCAAGCCAGAAAGATACTGTGTAGATTTTAAATTGAAATTCATGTATCCATCTCGAAAGTTTTCACAAAATGGAGGGACCTTAATCACAACTCTTGGAGCTGACTGGATAAATCAAGCGGCAAATGTCTCTGACGAGCTTTGAGCCAGTGGCAGCAGTAGTAACAATTGTGACGTCTCACGTTTTTTGATTCCTTTCACAACTAGCGGAGTTAACTGATAAATCAAACTTTCACATTAATCCGGTCAGGAGAAACCAACAAACATCTTACCCATCAACAAAGGCAAAAATCACGTCTTTTAGCTCATTTTTAACAAGAAATTTTCCAGCTGAAACCTGCGCAGCCATATTTGTTTTACTTCAGCTTCCCGCCTCTGGTTGACACGTTGACGTCATACACATCACTGCATTTCATTGGTCCGAAACATTTCTGTATCGAAGCTAATGCATCTGTTGGCTTCTGGCAAGATGTTTCGGGAACTGTTCAATGCACAAATCTTGTGACAATTCATTTTCATTAGCCAGACTTCTAGTTAGCTATTTGCAATGCACATATTGAGTTAACTTTATTTGTCAGTTTGTTATATTTTGGTTAAAATGCAATTGATTAATTCCTTTTTCTTTGAGTTGCCAGTTTACTTCGGAGCTGCAGCTCCTTCTTATTTGGTTGTTGCAGCCCAATCAGCGGGTCACACCACTTGTTGAATTGGGAAGGGAAATTTGTTTATCATTTGTTTAGATCTTCTTTTTTTAACAGTTTTGTTAATATTCGTTCTCTTTAAAAAGTACTTAGTGTCTGGCCATTATTTGACTATTTAAGTATATTTGTTTGTTAATCAGTTATCCCCCTTGTGTGTCAACAGTGGTGCGATCAGCCACTATTTAAGTTTACCTCATGTCTTGTTTGAAAAGTGAGTTTGTGCTTGAGTTCTTTGTGTTAATAGGGTGGGTATTGAGTTCTTTGTGTTATATATATATATATATATATATATATATATATA
>NW_015150650.1:356324-403851 GCF_000732505.1 Cyprinodon variegatus
ACTTTTAGGAAATACATTAACACCTTTTTTGAAATTATTCAGGGGTTTTCTGGCTGGTTTGTGGAAATCCCTCAAATAGAAAATGCACACTAGTGCATAATTAGAACTAAAGCAAGAAGTGTATAATTTTTAAAACTTTCTAGCAAGCATTTGCTTTTACCCACCCTGGGTCAATCTAATGATTAAATCATTATGTTTGTGTCGTTTCAGCTTCTTCTCCATTTAGTGGTCACTACAGCAAGTCTTGGGAATTGGAATTCAAACCTATGTTGGTCGCATTGCTGTCAGAAACTTTAACTGCTACACCATTTCAATATTTGGTATTTAGTTAGCTGATAGTTAACCATTGCCATTTTTTAAATATTTTTTTGTGCATTTTTTATATTGAAATAGAGAAAAACATGATATAATACTGATTTACACAGAGCAAATATCATATCTCTAAATAAGAGCATACACCTGAGGCAGTTGAAGTAAATTAAAGGTTAAGCCTTAATTTGAGTAAGGAGCGCTGATACTGAAAAAGCTCATATTCTATTTCAGTGTAATACTCACGGTTCATTAAACCACTGAGTTCTTCTTTATGATATCAGTGAAATCTATAATGTGTAGGAAAAGTTTAGCCTCATTGAACATAATTTAGACCCAATTGAACGATCTAAAGCAAACATCTTTAGGGAAAGAAAAAGATCAAATCAGTTCATTCTCTAATGAGATTGTATACTTGAATTAATGAACCTTATAAGGGTTGCTGCAAAAAAGATTACATTAAGAGGTATTAAATCAATCTAGATCAGTTTTCATGTATTTCCGAAGGTTCAAGAGGGCGGGGAGACGTGTATCTATTTGTTTCGCTGAAGTATATTCATTCAGAGGTATCACTATCTTGTTGTTGTAACCATGAAACCCTCAGAATCAGTAGTGAAGTAGTAGGAAAGAACTGACCTGAGCTCAAGCACCTCAATTGACTGGCAAACCCCTCATCTCTTAGCTGATCAACCGCAATGACCCTAGCCTAAAGAAAATCCATTAGTGCTTTGGAGTTGGGTTTATCTGTTATTCTTCTGCCCAAGGTGCAGTTCCCTTCTCACATAAGGCTTCATGATTGGGGCTTTTTGTGGGCATAGGTAGAATGATACTTCATTGGTTTTTAACTCCCTGCAGGTCCTATCCTTCTTTTCTTAGAAACCTAGCGGGGCCTGTATAATGCTCTCTCTATGGTCCTTTATATCCATTTGCTGTGTAAAATCAATAGCGGTTGTGTAGTCAGTGTGGCACTGTATGGTGGTAACTGGGAATAGGTATATGCATTTACCACTCTTGGATAATTGTAAATGTGGATATGTGTAATCACAGTTAGAAGTTAGCACTAAAAGAAAATTGCAGATCAATACCCTCTCCAGCATTTCTCAAAGGTCAAAACCTATCAGCTAACGATGCCTGTGAAACTGTAAATGTTTTTTTTTTATGCCTCTAATTAGGCCTGAACAAAAAGTAAAGTTGTATGAAAGCAGTAATCATCTTAGTGAAGTGCAATCTACAATTACAAATAGCCAGTACTTCTTTTTAGCGTTTCAAAGTTTTTTTTTCCAACAGCTAAGAAATCTGCCTCATAATTATGTGTCCAAAGTTTTGTTTTTAAGTACAGGTTTCCCACCAGCATTTTTCAGCAGTGTAACTATAGGTCAGGCTTAAAATGAGTCTTTTTCTTCTTCTCTCCCACACTCATCTCTTTCTCCTTTTTAATTAAGCCCACTCCTATTTCCTCATTTCTTTACCACTTAATAATGGTGCCTGTATAAGGTGTTGATTATAAAAAGGAGCGGATGATTGAGTTTAACATGAACTTAACTATGATGGCTAAAGGACTACCCTAAAACTAAAATAGTTGCTTCCAGTGTGAGCGGGTATAGGTGAGGGATAGTGGTGAACCGACTGCAGGGTCAAAGGCAGCCAAGGTCTATGAATACAAATGGCAAGCATAGTTTGCCTGATCCAAACAGGAACACAAATCACTCTAGCTCAAGCAGCAAAATAAGTCAATGCTTTCTTTTGGTTGTCAGAATTGTCACAATACAAATTAAGTTGTTTCATATAGGGCTATATAGCTATAGACTACTGAGAGTGTCAAACACTCTCAGTAGTCTATACAGTAGCTATATAGCCATATATAGCTATAGACATCTTTTATTTTCTTAGCAATGTGCATGTGCATCACCTACCCAAGGAAAGCCTTCTGAGCTAATAAGAGGTAAAGTTGGTTTGGGAAATGCGATGCAGCTTGCTTTTTTTAGCCTGCTCCTTCTTTTAACATTTAAAATTATCTCAGGATTTGCCAAACATGTGACCAAATGGTGTTGGTTGAAATTAAAGTGACCATGGATGAGTCTGTACTAGATGGTAAGTCGGGGTGATATAGTTCTTTTTTTGGTTTGATTTTTCTTTCAATGATTGGCAGCACATGGGGATGTAATAGTGTAGTTCCAAAATAGTATTATTTTAAATTTTGTTATGCAATTAGCCATGATATGTGCAGGCAAGGAATCATACTCTTCAGACAGGCTATATCCAGAATCAGATTTCTGCAAACAAGATTGTCTGGAACTTTCTCTCTAAGCTAAAGGGATAACTTAGAGGTCCGAGAATTGGTGAACCAGGCGTCAAACAAAGGACATTAGCCCCCTAGTTAGGCCATCTAAAGACAGACCTGCAGAGAACACATCGTGGGCTAAGCTTTGCTGAACACTGGAGACCCCTCAACTTTCCAAAAAAGAGGTCACTGGAGGTTGCAGGTCTGGAAAAAAGTTAGGGAAAGTGTTTCCAGCTAATCATTTTGGTTTTGAAGATTTCTAGTAATATCCTGTTTTCTACTGTTGAGTAAACCAAGCCAACAGAAGCTAATAATGCATGGTAGTTATCCAAATGTCAATAGGATCAGAGCTGTTGTTTATAAAGCTAAGACAAACTTTATTTCAATAAGTGTTTAGGCTAATATGTGGCACTATTTTTGAATATTGTGAATTTTGAATGGAAGCTGCATTCAGAGTTATATTTGACGATGATTTGAGCTTCAAATACACTTCCTTTTGATGTCCTAGCATGCACCAAGTTGGGTATATGCACATAACTAATGACTGTCTGAAAGTTCTTTGATTAAATAAAGTCACAATAAAGTCACAACAATATTTGGTGGTGCAACAATATGCAGCCTCTCACACAAAACATATACGTGAAAAAAATTAAAACTGTTTAATCATTACAGTAGCGCAGGGCTACCAGAAAAGGTTTTTATGTCTTTTGTTTGACATCCTGATCCTTAGACACTTCAGTCCTCAGAAAATCCTGCCCACTTAAAATCTTTGATAGACTGGAATGAGGTGTTTAACTTACAGGTACCATCCATCTACTCTGTAACCTTTGTAACCCTTATTCTCAAATTGTGATGTATGAGGGACGTTAATCAAGGATGCCAACAATAGAACAGGCAAAGGGGTTCAGGAAGGCAAAGGTGCATTTCCTTTATGTTTTAGCACTTGATAACCTTCTGCAAGCATATCTAAAAGAAATACATTCAGCTGTGGAGAATGCTGATTAAACTTCTGCTACGCATGACAAACTCAAAATAGATGCTCACCAAACTGTGATCTTAGTGTTTCATATGCCTGATTTACTAATGCCAGTATTGAAGTTTATCATTGCTATGAACACAGCTTAATCTAAAACCTTAGGAGAGAGTATTATTCTTCTAAGGTGGAATCAATGTTCAACACAACAAGCTGATATTCAATGTCCCTCTCCATATTAAAGAAAAAAACAAGTATTTTGCTGCCCAACCAATATGTTCTAGTGGAGGGATCCTCTGCCAATGCTCACTCGCGCTTTATGGTTATCTTTATGTTTTTCCTGCAATCCTAAAGTTGCTTTCAATAGAAAGTAACTCCTAACTCCTATTTTAGCAGACCTTCTCCAGTTTTCACTTATGCAATGTTCACACCTTGGCAAACAAAACTGATAAGATGCTACTTCTTTGCAAAAAATAAAAAAAAACCTTAATGGATCTGTTTTACCAGAGGCTTGGTGACAGTCTATTTTGGATGCTGATTTTTTTCACCTGTTACTAGGTGCTGCGGTGTGGAAAGGTTGTGAAATCCACTTTTAAAAAAGGGAGGTTGGCATACTTATGTCACAGCGTTACACAAATGTAGCCCTCACTCTTTTTATTATGGAGGGAATTTTCCTTGTTCTGTCGCATGTTTAAATTCCACCATAAGCCTTTACTCTAAATGCAAATAAATTGAGACATTTTCTTATTATTGTTAGCCTGCTTTAAAAATATCACCACCAGTTACAAGCGCAAAGAAACAAGGTCCACAAAAAATGAACAGGTCAAATTAAATGAGGATAATCATACATGTAATCGCTGTTAAGTTTATTTCTAAGTGCCACATTAAAGGCTTTTCAAAACCACTTTTCTCATTAAAACCCATCACTTAGCTGTTCTGTTAACAAATAAAATTAAAATGACTAGAATACATTTTTATAGTTTCAGAATGTTCCTTTATATTAATTTAAATAGATTGTTTATGAAAAAGCTAATACCTAACTCGTAAAGCCTTCACAGCTGCTTAAGGCCAGTTAACAGTCTGTGGCTTTTAATTTTCCTGCAGGTTTAAAACAGAGCAAATATAAACACCAGATAAAATAGCTGTAATCTGCAGCCTCTCATGACACGCCACACATGGGTCCTCAGGTTTGCAGTTTTATAAAGTCCATTTGGAGGTGACCCATCATTTAATTGCAGCCCGCATCATTAAGTGAAAACACTTAACACAGAAGTCTTTGATGTGGTGAGGATACAATTGCTAATCTAATTTAATTGCCTACGTACATTTAGTTAGTTAATTGCAGCTGAACCATTTTCCAAATAACCTCCGTGAGGCTAAAAAACAAAATTAGCATGGACATTTTAAACAGTAGTAAACATGCTTTCTCCAGTGGCTTCACATTGTGTAAAGCAGGAAGGGGAAACAAGTATTTTGTGGAAGAGCATGATAAATACCTATTGAATTTAACAACGTGGTTTACCTGCACTATGTCTATATATATATATAAAAAAAAAAATTCTTCAAAGGAAAGTGGAAAAAAAACAATAGCACTAATTTAAAAAAGAAAAATAGCTCATCTTTGTAAACTTTTGCTGAAAACTGCCATGATTACAGTACTTAAATGACCTATCTTAGAGCTTTCACCATTAGTGGTCAAATGAAAACAGAGCAAGAGCAGCCACTGGGCAGCTTAGTAGCTACACTCATATGATGAAAGGTTGTGATGAGTCAATGCACACTTCATATCAAGCTTCATCTAACAAGACAGCTGACATATGTGATGTACAGGTTCGAAGGATATCTTCAAGTGACAAATAGACCCTTCAGTATTTCTTAAATACGTGAGTCGACAGTTGAGGGTCAGCTTCAGTTCATCCCAATAAACATAGCTAGAGGGCTAATACAACTTGGCTACAACCATTAAAATGTAGATGTGATAAAATACCAGCAGGATGCTATTTAAAACATACACCTGAGCTGTCATCCAAATCTATATTGAACAGTGAAAAAAAGAGTGCTAAATTATTTGACATTTTTCTGTGCTGCTTACTTCAGACACTGAAGTTTATTAAATATAAATATAGTAGCTCTACCATTTTTCTCATTTAGATGTTTAATTCAAACACTTGGTGCTGATCCATTAAGTTTGTTTCTCTGTCACTGTATTAATGAGGTATCAGCGGCTACTGACCCCCTTAGTAACTACTACTTTTCATCTTGTGGATATTCTAGGGGTGGGTTCATTTTGCCAGAAAGTAACATTTCAAAGCTTGGCCAAATAGTCTTGTAGAAGTGTGACTAATGTATTCAAAATGAGCCGTGCATTTGCATTAACCCAGCAGCTCAATTTAAGTACATATTCATGATGAGTTTTCTTTCCAATCAGACATCCAAAACCCACTATTTTAATCCCAGCTGTTACCCTAAACCTGAGTGTATGCAGAGCACCAAACAGGCTTTGATACAGTACTTGCATATCATTTTTTTTCTTCTGTATAAGCATTCAACATTTTTGCCTACTCAAATTTATAGAGGTTTATAGAGCCAGTTTATAAGACAAATTATACTGGTTAAAAAGTGTATTTCTTATTTATTGGTAATATTGTTAAAGATTATGTTAAATACCTAAAACCTGAAAGGCTTTAAGAAAATGAAGGCAGAATTATGGGCAGATACACGGCGACCAAAGGGATGCAAAATAAACACAGAGTGTCAAGTGAATAGCAGGAATAGTAGTTACTATTAGAGTAGAGTTGGGGCCCCTCTAAGAGCAACTGGTCAAACCCATTTTGGGCCACAATTTGAAACTGAGGTGAAATATAGCTCTACCCCAGGTGGGTTGCCCAAACAGGCCAAAAGAATTAACCCCGACTTTACCAGTTTGAGACCCACACATTTTTGTTGGCTTGGTCTGATTGGGGGCCCATTAGAAGATCATCATAAACCCATCTGAGCATACGGAAACGGAGGACTAAAATAGCTGGGCCCCAATGGGTTTGGGTTTCCCAAATGGGCCACCAATGTCAGGTTGTGTGGAGGATTTTAGAGGACCCAGATGTAAAGTCGGAGAGACAGGGCTAATGAAAAAAGTTTAATTAAAAAAGCAAAAATACAAAATCCTTAGTCCAGAACTGATAGATAGAAAAAGTCAGAACCCAAAAACTGACACTAGGGAGGAAATAACCAAAAGAATGACACATATCCATCAAAGAGTAAATAAACAGGAGTTGTATTGGAGACAGAAACAATGGGACATTTAATTAGCTGATTGGGAGCAGGAGTAGACAGAAGCAACTAGAAGGACCCAAGAGACAGGAAACTGGCACAAGGGGGTAACAGAGAGTAACTTAAAAAAATGAAACACTGCTTAAATATAAGACAAAATGGAAAAGAAACCAATGATCAAGACAACACAGAATAACATAAATCAAAGTGTAACTTAGAACTTACAAAGAAACAAACAGAAGTTCACAAAGTGCACAATCATGACAACCAATATCAGTGATGCTATTCCCACTTGGGCCCCACATGTGTGTGTTGGCTGGGTTAAAAAGGCTGCCCACTTATAGTGATGGAAACGCTGAGTGGGAGGGCATCCAGCAGGAGCTCACAAAGAGGAGAATGACATATAAGGCAAAAAAAGATTCAAACTGAACAGAAAAATTCCCAACCAACCCAGCTCACAGTGACTGGTAATGTACTTAAAGGACCATTCTAAAAATATTTGAATTAATTCCTC
This sequence comes from Cyprinodon variegatus, assembly GCF_000732505.1. NCBI lineage: Eukaryota > Metazoa > Chordata > Actinopteri > Cyprinodontiformes > Cyprinodontidae > Cyprinodon > Cyprinodon variegatus. The sequence goes on from NW_015150650.1 coordinate 363,669, forward strand.
TTTAAGTCTTAAATTCATGTTTAATATTCTTTTAGAAAACAATAAATAAATAAAAGCTCATTCCTACTCCTTCTCATACCATTTTGTATTGTGAGGTTACACACACAATTTTGACTTGGACTTGTGGGTATGTGTTTCTGTGTGTATGTACTGTATGTGGAAATTGTGTAACCAATATTAGAAGTGTGCCACTGTTAATTATCCAGAAACACTTACAGACTACCTGCAGGTTAGTCCCTGATTGCAGCAATCACCCTGTTTGGTGAAATAGAGACCATAGTGGTGATAGCAGGGTAAGCTAACATTAGCTTACTTTCTCCTTTTAGGATTGATGTCAATACATTACCAATATTGCACTTTGTAAAGAGTGCATTCTTGTGGTGTTTTGTGGTTTAAAAAAATGTGTTCACATAAAAAAAAAACAAAAAAAACACTCCCACTCTGTATTTACCCTGAGTTTCTTAAGTGAGACCTGACACCAACACAGGTTTTAACATGAAAAAAAAATCTGATTTCAGGGTGATTACTTCTTAAGTTTATTATTTGCAAAGGTAAAAGAAAACAAACTCAATTCAGTAAAAGCTAATAAAACCTGCTGCTAGGCTATAGCTATTTGTTGCTGTAATGCAATGACTCCTTGAATGGAACCAGTTCTGCCATCCATCTATTTCACAATGTCTTTACATGGCCTATATATGGTAAAAGTGTTTACTTATTGAGAGACTCAAAACATGCAAAATATACTTTAGACTCTGAGTCCACTTTAATAAATGTTTGCCAAAGAAAGTGGCTCTAGAACAGTGACTGGATGTGCTAACCATTTGACAGCAACAAGGCCAAATAACCAAATCAGTTACTGGACCCTGCAGAGTCATTGGTTGAACTGTCCCTAAAAAGCATCAGACACTTAGGAAAACATCAGAGCCTTAAAAACAACATAACGCTGCACATTTTCTGTCTTTCCGTCATGAGGGTATACCTACAGCTACGGTATTTTGGCTGCTATACTGATTTCCGTATTTGGTGTACCGGGCTCATGACTCAAAAACACATTAAATCCTAAACCTAACCCACTCTGAAAGAAAAGAACTTTGCCATATGGCGACCAGGATTTTGGTCCCCATAAGGACAAAGGTCCCCATGACATGAGTGTATAAACAGAATTATAGTCCCCACACTGTCTTAAAAACAAATCCACACACACAATTGGGGTACATTAGTTTCTTGCCCGGTTAGTTTTGCAGTCTCCGATCTAAAAATTTTGGTCACCATAATCCTTTAAATAATCTTTCTAAATAGGAAAGCTGCCCACCAAAGAAATATAAGGTGTTTGCTTTTTTAGATAAAGAAAATCTACATGTTGTTTGCTTGTTACTCTAAAAAATTATGAACAGATTTGATAGTGAAAAATGGAACAATACTGTACTTATACTGCTGAAGCGGAGAGTCTGCTGTTTGGTAAATAGTTTGCACTTGCAGCATAACACCATGATAGCAGATTATCTATAACTTTAAATATTGGATTATTCAGTTCCAAATCAGACCTGTAGGCACAGGTTCTCAAAGGCTAAAATATAGAGATTTTTTTTTTTACAATTATCTTTGAAGGAAGACTAACGAATGAGTAACGTATTCGCTGGGTTCTCTTGAGTCAAGTTAAATCTGCGGGAATTGGCCGCATTTTAATTTAAAAGTTCTCTTCGCTGCAATGTGAAGGAAAGCTGTTTTTTCTCCATTGGTTCAAAGTAATACCACAAAATGCTGATGAGGCCCAGATTACTTAGACTGTATAATCACATCTTTTCATAAAGACAGGGTAGTTTTGAAGGCTCCTCAGTGGATACTATCTTTCATACAGTTCAACTCCTATTAGTGATATATTTGCTAAAAAAACAGAAATGAAAGAGCAAATATTAATATATGTAAAACATACCCGTCATTTTTAAAATTAGTTTTGCTGTTCCTACTAAGCAATGTTTGAGAACTAATTTCAAGGCTCAAAAGCTGTGCCAATCATTAAACACCAATGCTTTTTTTTTATAGACTTACACATTGGTCTTTCTCAAACATTAATTTAAATGCTGTTGGCCTTGAATGTGAGAGGACCTCAGACATTCATACAATGAAGCAGGGTGAAAGATTCTGAAATATATAACACTCAAGGTTGTTCATAACGTCCCAGTGTGGACATGGCTACAGGAGCACTCTAACGATCTACCCTCCTCCAACTGTATAGCTGCAACAGATTAAAGTTTTCTCCACTCTTTGAGCTATATCTATATGTCTACTCTTAATAAGACTCTCTTCACACCAGACTTAGAATGCAACATGGCTTTAAAAACCCCTTGAATGTAGATAATTTGTTAAATCTAAAAGATTCCTGCTGGAGTGCATACGAACATAGTGTGCTCCCAATGACATATTATGGAACATGATCTTTCTTCCACTGTTATATGACCAAAGAAATAATTAGCAGTCGGATTGTGGAGGCTCATTATCATGGTAGCAACATATCTTAACCTTATGGACTGCATAAAGGAGACTGGTATCAACGGCAGTAGCTTATCCATGACCTCTGGTGAGCACACACCAATCTGTTGGACAATTTGAAAGAAGTGATGTCTTGCAACCTATGCCAGCCTAACCATGTCGTCTCTAGGCAGAGAGGGCTTCAAATGATGTAATGCAATACCCTTAGCACATTGCTTTACAGCAATGTGCTAAGGGTATTGCATAGTTGCAGCATAAATGTCTCATCAAACAGCTATAATGAGAAACTATATTAAGTACCAAGAGCGCAGCAGGGTTAGAACTGTCTTCAATCAGTTGTTAGGTTTTTAGGAGTGTTGTGTTTGTCCAATTATGGAGACTGTAAAGAGGTGTTACCTCTGGGTGAGGGTGTTCTGTTGCCTATGTTATAGATGTACTACACACACTGGAGAGTGGCTTCAGTCTTCTCATCTGATCCTGACAATGTGCTTTCTGATAAATAGCTGTTGGCTTGCTACTAAAAACAAAAAGTGCATTAGATAACTGAACAGAAATACCAGCTTGCTCGTCCAACCCTTTCTGTCCTCTAAAATCTAATGGGAGGATGAGTGATGAGCGAAGATGAGGTCTGGCTCAGAACCTCTGCCCCGCCCCCTGCGCTCTTTTGTGCGGCAGGAACAGAGCAAATCTGTGTGATCCATCACTCCATATCATACCTTTTTTCCTATTTTTCTGAATATACGTCTATAGAGGGAGTGGGAGAAGAGAGTGATGGATGCAGGGGGCTTTTTAAGTGTGTCTGTCAGAAGCTAATTCCACCTAGTTGCTGCCCCACGTCTTTGATATGCCTGCCAGTCTGCTAGGGCAGCTAAAACACTGCAAGCTAAAACTCTTCAAATACTTGGATCCTGTCAAATCACTTTAAGTTTGCAGCCAAAGTTTTCGACATCCCAGAGAGTCAGTGATGTGAACTGCCTTAACGATGCTTAGACGTTAAAATTAAGTAGGCAAGCCTGCTTCTCAAGTGATTCCATACAGTAGTTACTTGTTATGATGCTGCCTTCTGAAGTGGTTGGCTGCAACAGAGTGATAACACATGATTCTTGCAAATAATTTTTATTGGCTTAAGGTTAAGTTTTTAAATGAAGGAGGAAGTGTCTACCGCCACACATGACACAGGTTTGTATTAGAGTTAGTAAATCACATAAAAAATGTAACCCCTTTAATTGCATATTCATTTGGCTGCAAACCAAGGTGACACCCCCCTCTGAAGTGTGTGCTTAAATCTCCTGCTTTTTCTGGACAGAGGCCGTATGTCACTATAGTAAAGAATACATAGAAAATGCTTCCCAAACACATAATTTGATGTGGTGTAAATCATGCACATTGCTTGGCTCAGCAAGCATTGAATAGACAGCAAGACAATATAATTTGTGCATTATGCATGCACAGCACTCATTAATGCATGTTTTACAATGTTAGCGGATTGAATAAAACCCCAAAACAAATTCCACCGCATGACAGAGCATATGCAAAACTGCTCCACTTCTCCATATGCTGGCAGTAAGTCCTTCAGCAGCCGCAGTAATTCCTCCAACAAAACCTGAACCCAGTCCTTTACAGCTCCATCCATTTTCATTTGTCCCTACTCCGGGACATAGATTCATGCCTGAACATAAAGTAAATGAGCACCTGTGTAAGTAAAGCTGAGTCCATTAGAGACCAGCAATATTGATTCGGCTGCTAAATAATGCAGGCATTGAAATAGGCAAACAGTCAACCAATAATCAGTGCCATTGTTAACAGTATGTACACTTTATTGACGAGGAGAAGAAGAATACTAGCATGCTGTATTGTAGGTTTGGGTTGTGGCAAAAAAAAAAAAAAAGAAATCTATCCTTTGCTGAAAACATTGAAAGAAAAAGGGTGTGTTTCTCCAGCTTGTTAATATACAGGTGTAGGTAGACATGTTGGTTGGAAACTAAAATCATGGGTCCTTCGTGTATCTAGTCATTAAACCCACCATTGATGTTTGACATAGAATTATTCCCTGCTTAAACCTGAAGATTGTTATGCTTGTCTCTTTCCTTTTGTGTGACAGAAATTCTACAGGGATATTTTTTTTTTTAACCATGGGTAAAATTTGAACATGTATAATCATTTAAATTACTGTAATTTTAACTATTTTTATGTTGTTGTTTTTTTTTTTTACTCTTAATCTCTAGCTTGTCTGTACAGTAGTTGCTTGTCTATTTCAATTTTAATGTTGCTTTCAATTGTATGTACAGCACTTTGATGACCTTTGTAATATTAAAAGTTTCAGTTCATTTCAGTTTATTAATATAGCGCCAATTCACAACACATTTCATCTCTTCTGAACTTTACAGTTCACCAGGTCATACAGTCAGATTTATTCAAAATTTTCTATCTAAGGAAAACCAGTTGATTGTATCGAGTCATTGACTCGAAGGCAATCCCTTACACTAAGCATGCTTGTAGCAAAAGTGGAGAGGAAAACCTCCCTTTTAACAGGAAGAAACCTCCAGCAGAACCAGAACCATCTGCCGAGGCTGACTTGGGTTCAAGGAAACAGAAGCAAAGATAAGTGCTTGTGATACCAATACCTGTGCTGAGCATAACGGCAGATATCCAATACGACCCGATTAAACTGTTGAGTGTATGAACTATATATCCCTTCATGTAAATAAAGGCTTTCCCCTTGACATTGTCTTGTTAAAAATGGTAACTGTCATGATTGCTTCACTAGTATTTGTTTGGTTCATCATACAACACACCTGTCATATGTATAAACAATAAATGTACACTGAAAAAAATAATGCAACCGCTTTTGGCATTAACATAATCATATTTAGTTACTCTAACACAATTGTTTTATGTTCTACCCTGCTAACGTGAAACAATTGTGTTAAAATAACTAAATATGATATCCTAAATGCCAAAATCGGTTGTATTATTTTTTTCAGTGTATTACATGTTTAAGTCAAATAACCTAGAAATCAAATGAATTTGTAGAGAGCACCTTAGCTTATCCAACATTCCATAGAATGGCATTCTTTAAGTAACTATCCACATTTATCATTATCCATTTGCTAAATTATGAGATGAGGGTCCTTCTGAGGGTTTGGACTGCTTCTCATCTGTGAAATGACTCAGTTTGTAGGAAAGGGCTCGCATATGGTGAGCACCCACTGTCATTTGCAGTTTGATGGACACAGGCACAGTGTTGATTTAGAAAGTGCCAGAATGGCTCCTTTACACAGATGGCTGCCACTCATAACGACGTTCCTGTCCTTTTCAAGGTGACTGCTTTCACTGCGGATGGCTGCAGCCTGCTGGAGATGTCTGATTCAAATATGACTAAGATTTACTCGGCTTTTGTCTGGCAGATTGTCACAGCTATAGTCTGTGGTGTTTGAATTTTCCTATCTGTGGTGAAAAGTCTCTACAAAACTGCCTAAAAAAATGCATTGTAAGAATTTATTACATGTTGTGACTTGAGATAGAGCTAGTTCTTCTGAAAGAATAGAGGTTATGAGAACACAACCTGCTTTGACGTGCTTCTATACCATGTAAGATTCTTTCCGACAGCTCAGAGAAAACAACAACAACACCCCCGACCTCCAGGGGAACATGATAATTTTAGGCCTGTGCACATAAATAGGATTTGATTTTAGAGGTGTGAAGCCAAGCAAACTGTTTGGCATAAACTATTTTCCTTTTATAGTAGAAATCTGTATTTGAAAAAAAAAAAAAAAAACGCTTTAAACTCCATCCAATATTTATGCACAGACACAGTCATAACCAATATATCAGAGCCAGAGCAGACTTTAAATACACTGCTCTTTCATTGAACCTCAGAGCCGCTTCAGCATAATTATAGTGTTTACAATCGGAAAACATTGCATTCTATTAATGTCAAGAACTTTAAAAAGAACAACTTTGTCATAAAAGTGGAACAACAAAATATTGGACCGGTCATGCTTGACATAAATTAATGCACACAGTGATTAAAATGTTAAAAACCCAGATGTGTAGCCCAAATTAACACATCTAGGGAGGTTTATCCCTGGTTGCATCCGCAAATCCAGATGACTTGTAAGGTTAATCAGCTGTGCTTAAATGTTCCTGTTTAGAACTATATCAGTGGAGCAGCTGTTCAGAATAATCCAAGGGGTCGTATGACTACATCTATCAACTATTTCAAAACAGCAGCTGTCACTTTTCCACCTGAAACAACACAACACATCTTCAGAACAGTGCTGTTATTTCTTTACATATTTAGTTTTGTAAGTAAAGGTATTTAAAAAAAGAGAGATTTTTCTTTTCAGGAGAAGTGCAAAGTTGGAAATATAACCTAATGTCAAGTATTTACTGCCAATCTGTATATTTATTAGAGTCAGAATCCAAAAGGGTAGAATATATAGTAAATATGAAGTAAAACTTGTTAAAGGGTGCAGCTGTCTACACTTGAAGACACCATGGCAATAATAAATTCTACTTAAGATGAACCTATGGATTAGGGTTCTGCCAAGACATTAGACCTTTAATCTTGGTCAACTTTTTTGATCCTTTATCTGTTTTCTGAAGGCTGGTTGACCAGATGTCCCGATTTGTATGGGAAAAGCCAGAACTTTTTAACTTCTGTCCTGCTTTCCTAAAACTCAAAGCTATGTCCAGAAATGTGATTACCGTAGGTCAAATTAGGAAAACAGCCAAAAAAGATTTCACAGGTTTTTCTAAAAAGTGAAGGAAACAGAGCTCCAGTCCAGTCATTGTTACTAAAGTTGCACCAGTGCCCAAATATAAGGACCAACCCGTGTCCAATGTTCTTAAAACAGAACAGGTAAGGAATTTTTATACAAAATATTATAGAAAAATCTTTAAAGAGAAGAAAATGCAGCCACAACAAAGACTGCAGAATGTTTGATAACAGGGTGAGGCTAGTGACAGCAGATTCTACAAAGTTATTGTAAAATTAAAATCTGAAGGGGGGCACGATGTAAAGCAACAATGTAGTGAGTCACAAATCAGACAAATAAAACAAAAACTTTTTTTCAGGTGTCATTTAGGCTACTTACTCTAGTAATAAATTTATATTAACCATTTAATTGTCAACTGTGTTAATGTATAATGTTGTTGTTTTATTCTTTAATCATCTCATTTGCTCTTTTTATTCCTGCCCATATAAAGTATTTTGAGTATTTGCAAGGACTACTTTGATCCAGTAAAAAGGTGTTTAATTCACACAGAACCGTTGTCGAATGTGCATTTCCAGAGTTGAGCACAGGGCAGCCAGGTTTTTGAGCAAAGGTGTGTGACTTTAAACGCTGCACATCACTTTTGTTGCATGGTCAGAATGGTCATTGAGCGCACAACTCGGGGCACAAAAATTAGGCCATATCGCACGGGTTAATGTCAATCTCTGTGCACAGCCACAGTACACTGGTGGTCCCGGGCTTGAACAACTGTTTGTAATTAGCGAGGGAGGACTGTTAGCAGTGCATATACGAATGTGATTGGCACCGCTGCAGCAGCTGAAAGCAGAACATTGTCAGTATTAAAGGGGAAAGACGTTTGGTGTAAAAATATTTTTGTGTTTCACTTAGTGAACAAAGGTACTCAAGTATTTGAAGTTCAAAACAAAAAGGTAAAAAGAAACAATTGGACATTTTTGTGTGTGTGGTTTAGTTAATCATTCATTCCATTCCTTATCCAAAAGGCTTTCTCAATGCAAAGATCTTTCAAGCTTTAAAGCTAAATGTACCAGTTAGGGCTTGGCTGTAGTTTTGAACCCAAATGCAGAGGCTAAAAGGCAAGGGTGAGCTCTTGCAGTGTTTTTAAAGAATTAACACAGGTAAAAGACACAGCAATACAAAAAAACCAACTTAAAATGTAAAACAAACCAGAACCATGGAGACATCAGGGTAAATAGCACATGGAGTCAGGGATAGGCAAGGAGAGGTGAAGTAAGACGAGGAACCAGCACTGAGGAATTGCACAAGGAGAGTATTTATGGTAGACTGAACAAAGAGAAGACAAACGAGCAGATTGGGAGCAGGTGTGAAGAGAACAGTCAAGGAAGGAGGTAGGGAAAAGGAGACCAACACAAGAGGGCAACAAAATAAAAACCTTTGAACTCAAATATATCCAGAAAGTACAACAAAATAGGAATAAAACTTAAAAACATTGAACAAAGTAAAACATAACAGAACCAAGACCATGCCAGTACCCATCAATTGGACTCTCCTACTGACTGTAAAGTTCGATCTGCATAACAGCACTTTTTATAAAGCTTCACAGCCTGCAACTTCTATAAAACTACCTTTGAACTGAGGAAGGGCGTTGGATAAAGGAAGACAAGTTCTCTTAAATGTTCAATAACATTTCCTTTTATCTAATAGAACAGTTTAGAACAGTTTATCTGATAGAACAGTTTGAGTTCTAGGCTTCAGTAAAAACCTCTATTATTTTCACATTTTGAAGCTTTATTTGTTTAAACCCAGGATGTCATGAAAACAAAAAGGAACATGTCACGTCAACCATGGTTCAGATGAAACAGTGGAAAGAGGTGATTCTGGCCAAGCAACAACAAACTTAATGTGAGTTTTATATCATCTACTGAGTCTACTAGAAGAAAAATTGCTGTTTTGTGACTCTACAAATGATTATCCATCAGCAGGGGGTCAGGCTGAATTAGTATTGAGAGCCAAACTGAAACTGCTTTCCAAAATTAACAATACATGACTGAAGCATCTTTATGACTGCCTGGATAATTTATTATGTTATCAACCCAGAGAAATAAAATGACTAAAAATATCAAATTCATTATTGCAATTTTTTTAGTAATGCTAAAAAATGTACAAAAGGACAGTATGATTTGGAAAAAGAACATTCAAAAAAATAAAATAAAAAACCCCAGCAGCAATAGACTATTGTTGGTGAAATGCTTTACTCATAAAAAAAAAAAGAAAAAGTTTCTACAGCATGATGAAAGAAAAATAATTTCTATTCCCTGACAAGCTTTTTTTCTCATTTATGTAAAGGCTGCATCCCCTGTGCATTTTGTTTCATTTTATTTCTCATTCTTGTTCCACATGTGCTTCCACATTTGTGATTGCTCTAAACCTATTGTTCATTTGTTGTTTTTCCCCTCACAGCGTCTACATTTGCTACAGGGATTTATTTGTTTGCTGCAGGGCTGTCACAGCAGATGTTGATTGATTTTCTCATGTATTGTCCACGATGCTGTCTGACACCTAGATTTTGCTTTACCTGCCGCAGCAGCTCATTCTAGTAATATTTTTTCCTCTCCACCTTTCAGCTTTAGACACTTTTGACTGATGTATGACTTTCTTTCTACAGCTACATACACACATTTATCCAGACAAGCTCAAATCTCAGCATTGGATTTTTCTTTTAGACTCGTCTGAGTTTGTAGGTTATTTTCAAACTTCAATCAATCATAAACGTTAAACTCAAAGACTGCTATCTATAGATGGTAGAATCCAGACAATACTGCCTGGGTCTACAACAGGAAAACTTAATTAACTACTCAAAGCTTTAGCTCTGGCAGATCTTAATGCAGAAGGTCGTTTAGACGGCAAATCAAATTCTCATTAGGGTTTGGCAGTAATGAGCACTATGAAAAAAGTATCTGTCTCCTTCCAGACTTTTCTTTTGCATTTGAAGTGTTTCAGATCCTTAAACTTTGTTATAAGTTAGATAAAACCAAGTAAACACAAAAAAAGAGCTTGTACAGATTATTTTAATTACTAGAGCAAGCTATTCAAAAAAGTTTTTCCCCTTTATCTAATAACTTGCACCACCCCTGGCAACAACTACTGGCCTTACCTTTTCATTGCTGGGGAGGATTTTTTTTTCTGTTGCTCATGTGACTTTCTGGTGTGATTTGGATCATTGCCATGCTGTATAATTCCCATTTCACTCAATCTAGAGGTCAAAAACTAACAACTGAATAAGTTCTTTAAGAATTCACAATAGAGAGAATAACTTATGCATCTATCAACTACAGAAAGTCGTCTAGATGTAAACCAGCTGTAACTAAAGCCTTCAGTCCTTGTTCTTCTCTCTCTTTTACCCTCCAGTAAATACCATCAGGGGAGTTTTACTACTGGTTTTTAAAAATAAAACCACTAATTTTCCTATTTTACTCACTTTATGTTTTTGATGTTAGGATTTTTTTTAAAGATCTGAAACATTTAGAAAACTAAATAGCAAAAACAGAAGATCTGATGGATGTTATTCATAAAGATTTTGGAAATATAACCCCACATTTAGGATGCTGGAAAGTCAACTTTGGATCAAACAAACCTATAATTTTTAGTGTTTAGATTACTTTTTGTTTGGAAGAACGTTTTTTTTTTCCTTCTCCATTTTGAGTATGCGAGCTTGAGCGTTAGAGAGGTTGTCTTCGTTAGCTCCAATTCTGGTTTCCATTTCCTGTAGGCCTACCTGTTCAGCCAGCGTTGACATTGACTGTTAAATTTTTGTAAGCGATTGTTGGATGTAATCAGTTTTTTGATTTATATGCCCAGTGAGCTCCTCTTTCGATTCACGGATAGCCTTCATCAGGGATTTCAATGTTAGTTTATCTTGTTCAGCCGCCATCTTCCCCACGTGAGAGGACTGCATAAGCCGACGGAAAACGTCCAAAAACAGTTAAATTTCAGCACCAATTAATCAGGTTCAAGTAGTAGATACTTGTTCACTGATTCAGGAGTAAGTTCTATATTTGGAGCAATGTAGTTGCTAGTATAGTCATCACCACTGAGGATTGCCTGGAGCTCACCGACACACGTCTGCTTGCAGAGGTTGCATCACGTGGAAGAACGTTTAAAAAAAAAGAAGAGTTTGCAATTGAGAATAAAATGCAGGTCAGCTTGGAAATCTACTAAAAAGGGCAAAAAGATAATCCAAAGCAAATGGAATAATCATGGAGCATAACAAGCTTGATTTGACGGATAATCACAAGTTAAATTTGTGTAGTTTTCTTTAGAAAAGCCGAATAAAAATTAGAGAGAAGAAAACACTGGATACAGCCCAACCCTCCTTCCTAAGATTATTCATTCAAACTGTTGTAATCAACTGGCAATAAGGCAGGAGTTTTTAGTCCTGAAATTAGCTGGATGTAAAAACTTAATTTACCGTGGCACATTTTCCATTTAATTTGTTTGACAAAGAACGTATGAAAAGTCAAGCCAAAACCAAATATCATAAAAATAATGAAGTGTCAGCTGTCTTCATTTTTTAATCACTGCTTCAGATGTATTGGGCTCCAAGTTAAGTGAAGTGTAATTATGTTCCGATCCTGTATAGCTGCTGCTCCCGCAAGACTTTAATTAGCTCTACTTTCTACACTATGGGAAGTTATGACCAGATGCCTGAGGGTCCCATCCAGGTGGAAATAAAGACAGAGTTTTAAAGACAGAAAAGAAATTTACATAAATAATTTTGTGGTTCATTAAAAACGAAAGGAGTCCGATATGAGTTTATCAAATGTCATGAAGAGAAGCAGGCCACCCGGTGAGATCATACTCAGTTTCCTGGGCTGATTGATTTGAAAGCTGTGAAATGAGACAGACATCATGAAGCACTTTGGATGGCTTCCTGCTGGCTATGTGAGCTTCTGAGCAGATTGTTTGGGTAAACTTATATAGGCTCCAATTATTAAGCTTTTGGCACTGAAGTGGCAGCCTTTTATATTTGGGCTGCACGCAGATTTCTTTATGAACTCAAATTTGCTCGGCTATCAACTGCCTTAAATGCAGTGAGGTTTAAAGAGGGCAACTGGTGCTGTGGATTTTTTGGTGAAGAAAAGAAACTCGGCAGAAACCTGAGCTGCATAGAAAAAGAAAATCCAGTTCCTTCTTAGAGTGTCCAAATTGTATTAGACTGTCTTGTTTTTGATATTTTAGCTCTACCAAATTTATTATTGGTTTGGAAATAACACTTATAATAATGTCAATCAACAAATGCTAATAACTTTACCAATATTATTATGGTTATAAATATATACTATCAAAAGTAGACTTAGAAAAAAACCCATCAAATGGTTAAAATATTACCTTTGAGGTTGAATGGCACGCAGCTCTTCAAGTCTTACCTTATACTTATATTAATGTTTTATGTCAGACAAGCCTAATAACTTGAAGAAAAAAAAAAGTAGAAGAAAATGCAATTTTAAATGCCCATGTGGCAATAAATTCGGGTTTACTCGTGATTAAAAACCATCCAATACTTGCATCAAACAGCAGGTTTGTCCTGACTCAGATACTTTTCATATGATTACTACGGTGGTCTTGTAACAATATAATAAAGCATGAACAGTTTTTGCTTTGGCTAAACCAGGATGCTTTAGATTTTTTTGACATGTATCTGTGGTAGGGGTGTTATAACAGGTTTTAAAATATACAAGAAACTGCCTTCTTGTAAATTCTACTTGTGACCCATTTAGAAATCTCATACAAGGAAGTACCAATGTTGGCTAGTGAATTGCTTGGAGTGGGTCCAATTGACAGCTGTTTTTCTTATTAGTTTCAATAGTTTTTTTAGTGCTTATAGACTGTATGTTTCTTTATCATTTTAAAATGGCTTTGTTAAATAATAATATAGTAATAAATATGCAATTTAAAGTATCAGTGCAGTTACTCTAACAATGCAGTACACACCCTTCATCCTTATCTACTTAAATCATATGAAATAGTTGTGTGAAAGGACCTTTTGTTCAACAAAATGCTCCACTTTTCTGGAATTCAAGATCAGCATTAATGTTTTTGGCACCATTTGACAGAAACTTCCAAATTATAAGCAGCGCGATGGCAGCTTTAAACTCTAAACTCTTTACCAAGAGTTTAGAGTATGTTTGATCACCTCATCTACCAGTAATTTCTCTAATCTACACTCTATATACCCTAAAACCATGGTAGTTAACAAAGCTTTTTTCCTCCATTTTCCTTTTCCTCTTGTTGCAGACACGCCTGGTTTGGTGCATTTTGTCTGTTTCTTTTCCTTTGTATCTCACCTCCCAGATGGTCGAAGCAGATGGCTAACCATCCTGCTGATCGTGTCTTACTGTCAAAACAGTATTCCCCTCTCAAGAGTCACCCACGGCCTAAAGCATGAACATGTGATCGCTTGTGTCCCTGGCTGGACAACTTTCATAAACTGTAATATTGGTAAATACAGTAAAAAGCAATCTGACTAAATGAAGTTTGATGTCATGATAGAGCAGCTGAACATTGTATTGGAAGCTTTTCTCTTCTACAGGGTTCTATATAGAGTTCTACAGAACATCGGTTTAAATAGACAAGAGTTTTTTTATTGTAAAATATGCAATGATGACACAAATTTATGGAGTAATTCGCCAATTCAGCTGATTATCTTGAGTTGATTTTTTTAGTTTAATGGAAGACTGAATTAAATGAATTAAATTAAAAATTCAGTCATGAATTAAATTAATTCATGACTGAATTGAAAAAAGAAATAAAAGACGAGATCCTCTTTTCCTGAGACGCTTCAAAAGCAAATCAAAGGCAGAGAAAAAAGGTGTGAGATTCACCACAAAATAAGCTCAGATGGAAGCTTCTATCAGAACTCATCACTTTTCCTCAAGGTCGTTTTTTTGTTTTTTACTACTGGGCCCTAGTGATTAGCAGCATTCCCTGACAAGCAATTAACAAACATTCTTAAATATATATAACAGTATGTGGTTTAAAGAGTAAGTCAAAGGCTTTTAGTACCATGAAAATATATTCTCCCAATTGAACTTTTTCAAATCTTGTCATATTTTATGTGTTTTGTTGTTTTATGTATTTTATTAGACTTTCATGTTACAGACAAAGACAAGTTAACACATTGATGTAAGAGAGAGCATAAGGAGAAAAGGTTTTCCAATTAAAAACCTGAAAAGCGTCTCATGCATATAAATAAGCTTGTTATATTCTGCTACCCCTTCATAAGTATTTCAGGGAACTGCCTTTCAGAAGCTGCCTAATTATTAGTAACAAGAGTTCTTCTTCAAGTTTTAGTATCTATCCAGCCCCGAACGGTCTGTAAGATAATGTCAGACAATAATCAGCAACAGACCAAAGATCAAACCAGACAAAGATTAATGTCTAGTAATGCTCATGTCATTCGTCATCGGATTGGTGATGTATTTTCGCCCTGGGGTGCAAAAAATCTTCGCCCACTGACTCTCGCTAAAAGTTGCACATGCGTAGTAGCTCCTATGCAAAAGGATAGGAGACCTCTGGGGGCAGGAGATGTGCTCCCAGAGCTCGTCCCGAGCTGACAGGGACTGTCATCACAGTCTTAGTGTGGTTGAGTGACAAGTCGAGTCACGGATGTTAAGTCCCTTAAAGCAAACTAACCTAGAGAAGCTGGAGGTGAAATCGTTGGGACCTGATCATCCAAACATCAAAATGAATCAGCAAGCCAAAAGACAAATGGAGCTGGTTTAGCTAGCTTGGCTAACTGCATGTAGCGAGGCTAATGCTTTATTCTGCAGCCTTAACCTCCTGCCTCCTTTTAAAATGTCAGGATCAGACCGAGTAGGGATAGAGACAGGTAGGACTGATTTAAAGCACTTTTTAGAAAAGGCAAAAAGAATGAAGAATCTGGGATTCACATGGAAAATAATATAATACAGTAATACAGTGTAATTTTTCTAGGTGTTTGTTAATTTGCATAGTTTCACTTAAATTAAAAACATTATCAGAAATTAAATAGTTTTTTTTTTATATTTAAAAATATAAAGCTGACTAATTGCCACCATTATTAAACTGGTATATTATTTTTTTTTAGGATTGTGACACTATTGGACCATGCAAAACACAGATTCACCTTCACATAGCCTCAGAAGGGCAAGATTTATGTACAAGAAGTAAACCTGTACATTAAATTATGTTTTTTTTTATGAAGTGTTTTATATTGTTTTTTGTTGTTGGCATTCATAAAAATATACTGGTGTGATAACTTAGTATACTTTTGATTGGTTTTTGCACGTCTATTTTGAATTTATAGCCCACCTGGGGAAAGCTCCACCAGCCATCACTGATCTCAACAAAGAAATGAAAGAATCACGGTCACTTAAGGTATTTAAAAAATGTATTACATTATATTTTTAGGTAAGTGTGAAACTATAGAATAACTTTAGTTGTTTATAACAATGCTTAAAATCAATGCAAAACATTTATAAGTCAGATGAAGGTGTTGCATTATATTACAAGAAATGATTCTTTTCCCTGCTCCTTTACATTCAAACTGTGCTGTAGTGTATCAAAGTCTGATTTTTTGTTTTTGTTTTTATATAAATGAAATAAGAAAAAATATTAAAAAAAAAAAACTCTTGCCATGATCTTTGGAGTTAATTATTTCAGAGCGCTTCACAACAGCTATTTTCGCCCATCATGGTGATGTGTTTTATGTGTTTAAGCATTTGTGAATGCAATAAATGGCATTTGGATTGAATTAACACCATTGAGCCTCCCCTGATTCAGAGAACAGCAGCCGTCCCTGATGCAACTTCAATCTTAACAGGGCAAGTAATGCTGGGCAACAACAACAGATTTTTTCATCTTAGACTAATGTCTATTTTGAGCCTCTGGTATATGGGCATGCATGCAGTGCCTTGCAAAAACCTTCATACCCTTCGGACTTTACTTTGGACTTCACCCTTTGAATAAGAGAATTTTTAGGTCTCTAAATAAACCTTCATTCAATGAAGGAGAGCAATTATCATAATAACCATCAAGATCCTAAAGGTAGCTGAGGGTGAGTTCCATTGCTTAGATGGGGGAATGTGTTGGCCATTTATCTGGTTGTTAAACATAGAGCGAGGCAGCCTCTATTAAAGGAAAGCCCCAGTTTACTACTGTACACAGCAACATATGGAGGAAGCTGCTTGGGTCAAAGTGGACCAAAGCTGAAATCTTTGGCCTACATGCAGTACTCTATTTATGCAGTGAATCTAACCCTGCAAAAAACTTGGACATATTATTGCTACCAGGCACAAGGAAACCATTCAGAGTCCACAGCAAGATGGAATATTTTCAATCAAGACATGTTCATGTATTGAATCACCAAATCAAACCCCAGATATTATTATGTTTGACAATCTAGCAAGACTTGAAAACTGTTTTTTTTTAAGGCAACAGCCATTTACATAAAAACATGTAATGAAGGTTGGTGTTGTACCATGATCAAGGCAGAAAAAAACTAAAAAAGCACGAATACAGCTGCATGATTTACTGATTGTAAAAATCAACACAGCAGGAACAGGTTCTCCACATTTATTAAAATAACTTTCCCTTTAGCTCACCTCGTTTCTCTATGTCTGCAGATTTATTCCAGTTTCTGATCATTTACAAGTCCTGCCCCGTAAGTTATTTCACACCTCAGTAAACTGAAAAGTCGAATGAGATGTTTAATTAATTTTTTCTTCCATTAACTTTATTTTATCATATTCCACTTGGAAAGAGCAGCATACTAGTTACCATGCTGCATAATCAAATTATGCACATCCTTGCTTCCTAACTGCTTACAATAGGGGACCGGGTCTTTGCGTCTCTCAAGCCCTTTTATCCACAGCAAGCAAGAGAGTTTGAGGTTTGCATGTAAATATACTATATAGCCTTCCAGGAGGAACCCTTTTTTTGTCAGCTCAATCCAGTCATTGACACTCTGATATTGTGGGATGCTCTGGCTAATTTCTATACATGTTCTTGTCAATCAAACCTTTCCCAAATGGCAGCTCATTATTATTAACACCCAGAGTAGCCTGAGAGGAGCGATTGTATTGCAACCCATCCCATTCAACTATAGAATAAATAGTTGAAGCAGGTTGGTCAATGCAGACCTATTCAAGCTTCTTCATGATCTGAAAGGTTTTAATTTTTTATTTATTGTGGTATGCATATCATTTTTTTTCACAGACAGGCCAAAGAGGAGAGGAGGTAATTGCATTTGCAGTGGCATTGTGTTTGCAGACAGAGCAGGACATTTTCCTCATTTCACAAACCAAAACACTTAAGTTAATATAAGTGTAGAGCAATTCTAGTCACTAAAGGGGATTGTATGTGTTGGATGTAGAACCATAGCTGCTGATAAGACTGCTTCATTTTATTCATATATTAAAACCTTACACTACCAATACGATGATAAAATTTTTTAGAATTTACTTACAATGAAGACATCCAAGACTATTACCACACTATTGTAGCTTTAGTAAAACTAAATCATTATCTTGGAACTACTTACTAAGGAGAACTAAACTATTTTTTGAATTAAGCACTAACTTCAGGAGGTAAGAAGAATAAAAATGTAATTGGATTAAAATATACCTATTTAAAAATTATCAATTGTGTTCTCATATTTGACTATAGTTTGTATTAGGAGTGGAATGGTTCACAAAATCCACGGTTCGGTTCGGTTCATCGTTTCGTGGTCACGGTTTTCGGTTCGTTTCGGTATGTTGATTGTTAGGAAAATCTATTATGTCTTGTATAGTACAACACGTGTTGCACAATGCTTGCACACTGTTGCACTTTTATCCACAACTTTCTTTCCACCGTCATCGTAGGTCACTCTAAATGCAAAGCGGTCCCACACAGCAGACCTATAAAGTGCTGCTGGCGCGTCTTCCAACTCCTGTTCTTTCCCACTCGCCATACCCACACAATTCTCCACAACAACTGATTTTTTTCTGCTACACCCAGCTACACTGCTTCACTTCTTCTTCTTGTTTACTACTGGTGGTTGGCTTTGGTCGCAGAACCGCCACCTTCTGCTCTGTAAACGCCTATGAGAAAAAGGAGCAGCGCATCAACTGAACGCAACACACGTGAATCGAACTGAGACAGTCGGTTCGGACGGTTTTCATAAACTGTTCCATCCCTAGTTTGTATGCGTAGTAAAATCTCAAGGGTAAAAAGAAAAGTAAGGAAGTGAGAAAAGGAATTACATACTTTTTGGTGCATCAATCTCAGCAAAAAAATAAAAAAGCCCTTTGAGAAAGTTAAACAGTTTGTCTGGGTTGTGTTATTGTCCCATTTCTTAGCTCCACTATCGGGGGGATCTCTGCACAGCAGCTGTTTGAACAAGCCTGAAAGTTGTTCTGTGGAAGGGAATTAGCAGCTGTGTTATCTGCTCCAGGTCAAAGATTTCCCACTTTGAATCACTCTGAAGCCATATTGGACATGAATAAAAAAAAATATATATATATTTTTAAAAGTCTCAGAGTGATGCTCAGCATTCATGCAGTTTCCCAACCCTTTTTTGTAATATTTTAAGGATAACTGCCCTGTAACCATTTATATACACAGTTTAGTGGATGTAAAAGCCTTTATTGGTATTATAGGAATTAAACTACCAAGGCTAGTCATTATTTGAGTTACATGCAGGCTGATAAAACATCTACAGAACTTTTTGTTGAAAGAAAGATGTGGAAATTATCTGCTGTTACTTTAAATCTTTATGCACAGTGTTGGGAGCTGGAGGTCTGTCCACCTTCCTCCAGCAGAGGGCGCCTCTAGGTCTCCTGGAGCTGAGCTGACGACCACATCTGAGATCCATCAGTCATAAGGAGACCAGCTTATAAGCAGCAGCAGGACTTCTCTCCAGCGCCAGAGTGTTAAGCCAGTTATGGTTATGTCTGATTCTCTGACTCCCAGAACTTTGAACCTTGAACCTGATCAGTTTTTGTCTTCTCTGCCTCCTAGGAAGAAACCTGACTGAACCCTGGAACTCTGGAAGAGTTTCATCTGCTGTAATCCGCCTGCCGGCTCTCAGAATCTCTCCAGCAGAATCTAACTGTCTGAACCTGCCTGCCCGCCCTCAAGAAGAGGATCGGAAGAAAGACTCTGGATCTGAACACTGTTAAGTCTGAAGTCAAGCCCTGCTGCTGCTTAGCCCTCTGCCCACTCCAAGCCTCTGGACCCAACTCGGTTCCCTCCTCCAGCTGCTAATCTGAATCACGTCACAGGTACAAACCTGCACAATTCCTCCGACAAAGATCTTCAGCATCCTGGCTAACCTAACTGTCCTTCTCTACAGAGAACCCTGTGTGACCAGTCCCGGATCTGTTTCTCTGATTCACTCAAATAACTTGTGTTTATCTTTTAATAAACAGTCAAACTTTTAACCTGCCTCCGTTGTGTTCTGCATTTGGGTTAGAACCCTGAACCCAATCATGACACACAGAAACTAAACTTTAATGATTAAAACAGTTTCATTCATGATATCCATTGGATTTTTTAAAAATAACATTATACTCGCTTGATGACACAAAGTACAAAGGCTACACTATAATTGCATGACAATTTAGAACTTAATTTAAAATGGGTAAATTAGAATATCAAAATATTGCAAAATATGGAAAAGGATGTTGTACCAGGAAACATTCTGACATCCCAACTGGATGAATAAAGAGAGGAACAATGAGATGAAATAATAAAAGATTACCCATGTACCTTTTAATTTGGGTCTTTGTCCAAATAGTTACATTAAAACAATAAAATATTTATTATAAATATAATGTATTTTTTCCCAGCATTTTTTATTGTCATTACCTTGCTAGACCAACAAAATTAACTCTCTTCATTTAACCCATCCCCTTGGGGAGCAGTGGCTGCCATTGTGTGGCGCCCAGGAGCAGTGTGGGGTTAAGGGTCTTGTTCAGGGACCCCTAGTGGCAGTCCATGATTGGGGCTCGATTTTAAGCGTAATGTTGGGTTTCCTTTAAAAACAAAAAAAACAAAAAACAAAAGAAACTTTAGCATTTCCTATGGAAGCTGAAAAATATTATTCTAAAAGATAGACAAATGCAGATTTTAAACTTGACGCATGGCGGGGACAGCCCAGAAAATTGATGATGTTGGAAGAGCAATGAGCTGCTGAGTGCACCACCAGGGCAGACATAGAGCTAAGTGCGCACAAAGACGGATTTTGCTGCTGGCTTAGGGTTTAGAGCTGGCTTAGAGTTTGTCAGAGTTAAACATGCACCAGGCAGAAGTTTAAAGAACATATGTGAGATTTAAACTCTACAGACATGATAACTTCCTGCTCAGACTGGTAACAGTGCCCTGAAACTGATCGCACACAATAGCAGGCAGTAGGTATTACCAGAACTTCATACTGCCCCTAAATCTTTTATTGGTCCAGACTACTGGACAGCTCCAGCTTACTTTAATCCCTGGTACTATGTGACATGTATTGCAATGCATCCAAAAGAAAGTTTATTGCAAATGAATCAGATTCAAACACTATTCAATTAAGATAATAAGAAGTGATCATCTGCAGAAAATAAAATAAAATGTGTTTTGCTTATTTTGATGCAAAGTTAGGTTCTGAGTGACTAGTTGTTGCAGATTAACACAAACACAAGATTTCTTTAGCAGTTGTGGTTGAATGAATTCTACCCATAATCTTACCTTTGGTTTTCTTAGAAGAGCGGCTTCACTGAATGAAAAAAAAAAAAAAACTGTGTAAAAACCTCAGGGGAGGCCACTGCTGGCCGACACCTAACAGAAACTGCTGAGTTATCACTCTATGATAACAACAGAACAACCATCAGCTTGAAACACGAGAGGCTAGATGACTGTATCATTGCTGCTCCTGGCAGCAAAAACATGCTATTTATGTAGAGGAAAAGCTACTCAGTGGGGTATAATGGGAGGCTTTGAAATGGTCATCAACAACCATAAATGTCTCTGGCTTCGATAAAGCACTGCAGCAATTTGTAACCCAAGATCCATTCTCCAGCCTCACTTCAAGTGCTTTTTCACTAAAGCAGTGAGCACCTCAGATGTGTCATTAAAGCCATCTCAAGATTCTGAAATGGCTGTAAGGCTGACGTTAAATGAAGAGTTGGATCTTTCAAGCATTCCTCTCTCCAATAATCCTATGGAGGGCGTCCAGTTGCAGAGCAGTTCCACTCGGCTTGAGAGAAACATTTTCTGAATTTAAAAGCTCACCAATTCTTCAGCATGCCACCCGCTCACATGAAGCGTTAAATTCGGCTCAAAGTGGAAGCAAAAGAGATTTACATTTTTTCTATACCGACTTTACAGCCTTTGGGTTGGCTGAAGATTTGCAGTATGGGGATTTTTTTCCCTTTCTACTTCCAACTCAGGAACTGAAATGTGTCATCATAGCTTCCTTTGACACCCTTGGGTTTTTTTTTTATCTTCAGCTAAATCCCTAAAGCAGAGACACAGAGGAAATCTCTACTAAAAGTGCTTTAAAAGTCAGAATTGGAAATTCATAATCTGTCTCAAGAACCGGTTAACCCTCCTGCTACACGAATTATTGGATTTTTAATTGAGGCTTTTTGTGAAAACAGGATTTTAAAGTACAGTATATACCAAGAAACATCCAGCTTTGAAAAAAATCTAACCTACAATATTTGTGTTAAAGATTTGAGAAAAGTTAGAAGTTATTTCTCCTACCTTAGAGCCTTTTCATGAAGTTAAAAATCTATTTAAAGTTCTCTTCTATATCAATAGGAATCTATTAGCATTTGCACTTCAATGCAACTTTATCATTAAAAAATTTTTTGCAAAAGTTTTTATATTCCTGATAGAGCTTTCTTTTTTTTTTTTAACAACATTATAATATACTGTAGTGTACTCTCCTAGCCTGACCTGTCATGCTGAGCTGGACTGCTAAGTCATGGTAGATTTGCAGGGGTGTCGTACAGCTTCCGATTTCAATGTACAGACTGAACAGGGCTGTGTGGAAAGTCTGAAGCCTGGATTATTGCTTAATATCTGGACAGGCATGTGTTTGCATATTATGAGACCTCTGCAAGAAACTGGTTAGAGGAATTTTGTTTGGTGGTTTAAAAATAAGGAGGAGATACTACCTACAAATACATAAAACAAGTTTCATACTCTAATTTTAACCATTTTCCCTCACTTATCAATCATGATCTTCCGTGTTGGGCTATAACACGAAAACCTCCCAAAAAACGTTTGTGTTAGTGGAAGTTTGGCATAAAATATAAGAATGGACAAGAGGAATAAATCATTTTGTAAGAAAGTGTAGTATTAAGTAGCTCCTTACCCGCATTCCCAGCTCGATGTTCTCGCCTCCATATACTTCCATGCCTGGATCAAGCAGGCCAATCTCACCAAAGTATTCCCGATCAACCACAAAGGAGCACCCAATCATAGCTGGAGTCCTGCACAGCAAAGAAATAAAGATAAATGAAACACATATGAACATTTTTTTATGATTCTAAGTGCTCGGAGCCGGTTTCGTTTACCACTCAGGATGAAGTCACCAAACTCAAAAAACTCTACATGGCAAGGCTTCAGGGGTGGACTAAGTCTGTCCTGAATACTTTAGAGCTCTGGCTGTTGTTGGGCTGTCTTGTATGACACACCTCTCAACATTGCATAGAGGTCCGGGATAGTCCCCCTGTATTGGCAGACTGATGATGATTGGTGGTTCCTCTAAATGAGAAAGATGATAGGAGGGTTTGTTCCCAATATATGGGAATTACACTCCTCAGCCTCCCTGGTAAGGCCAATACCAGGGTGGTGGAGAGGAGAGTCCGGCTGATGGTCAAACTTCGGTTTTAGGAGGAGCAGTGTGGTTTTTGACCTGCCTGTGGAACAGTAGACCAGCTTTACAGCCTTTGCAGGGTGCTCAATGGTTCATGGGGGTTTACCCAACACTTCGACATGTGCTTTGTGGACCTGGAAAAGGTATTTGTGGGGGGCTCTGAGGAGTACAAAGTTGGAGGCGTTTTTCTAGGGGCCATCCGACCTCTGTACAAGCAGTGCAGAAGCTTGGTCCACATTAAGTCAGACCTGTTCCCGGTGCATGATGGACTGCGACAGGGTTGTCTTCTGTCAAACGTTCTGTTCATAACCTTTATGGATAAGATTTCTAGGCGAAGCAAATGCGGCACAGGGAATGGTTCGGGAACTAGCGGATCTCGTCCCTGCTTTTTGTGAATAACCTGGTTCTGCTGCCTCCCTCATGCCAGGACCTACAGCATGTACTGGGGCGCTTCACAGCTGAGTGTGAAGCGGCTGGGAAGAAAATCCGCACCTTCTAGTTTGAGGTCATGGTTTTCGTTGAACATGTTGAACATGACTGAAAGAATGAGATCTTTAATACAAGTGGCTGAAATTACCTCTCTGGAGGGTGACTGGGCTCTTCTTTAGAGAAAGGGTGAGGAACTCAGTCATTTGGGAGGGTTTTCAGGTAGAGCCACTTCTCCTCCACATCCAAATTAGTCAGCTGAGGTGGCTCGGACTTTTTTTTTTAGATGCCCCCTGGGAGGAGGCCCAGGGGACAACCCAGGACATGCTGGAGGGACTATGTGTCTGGACTAGCTGAGAGAGAATCTTTGGCTTTCCCCAGCATAGCTGGAGGTGTCTTTGCAGTGGGAAGTCTGGGATTCTCTACTGAGACTGCTGCCCCCACAACCCGGTCCTGGATGAAGTGGGACATAACAATGATTTTTAACGATTCTTAATATCCATCCATTTGTTTTTCCACGGTAGTCAGATGATGATATGCCTCTGTTAAACTAAAGGAATCTGCTCTTGGATCTATGTGCTAATGTCAAAACTCAAAGTTTATATCCGCATAAACAAAGCACATTTCAGACTGAAAATGATCTTCTAAAAGAAAAAAGGCAAGAGGGGAACATAAAGATCTTTTCATTTTATTGCAGATTACACTTAGCAGTGCAGCCCATATGAGAATTCTGTTCTACTTGCACATCAGCACAGACAGAGGCTTAAGAGATTAAGAAATAATGTGGGCATGTAAAGTTAATTTTTTTTTTAAAGGGGAAGGTAAAATAATCTGATAAAATGACAACTACAGTATGGAAAAAAGGTTTGGTTTCCTGTTACAATAAAGCAGGTATATTTCTGTATTCTCAAACTTGATTAAGGTCAATGTATTTTTTATAGGGTTGACTTTTATTTGTTTCTTTTTAAATGAGTGCTCTAAAGTAATTATTCTCTGTAAATGTTTATCTTGAAAAAACTGTAGTCAGTTCACTTAACTAAGGCTTCTTAAAATTATGAAAACAACACTTCAAACTAGGCTGATCACCTGCTTATTAAGTTAGGGTCATCCAGGGGCTGAGTGATATGACAACCTTAGCATGTATGCAGTACAATGGAGAATTTTTTCATGGTTTATGTTGATAGAAGTTTAGTCTAACTATCGTTATCAAAGAGAAGTCATGTTAAAAAAGTTTTTTTGGATCACTTATTATTAACATCATCTCAGATGTGCTGCAGCTGATGGTCAGAGAAAGCAGCATTAGTAGGATGGGGGTAAGATCTCTTACACTACAGGTACTCATTAAAACACAATACATCAGGTTTTCAGACTACAGGTATACCCCCTTTAAAATGATAACTATGATGAACTTGCAAAGGCAGATCAACAAATACAAGCTGAAACCTCATAAATTAAGAACTCTGTCATTAACAGTAACAGATGTTAAAAAAACAACAACAAGAAACTAAGATTAAAAACTAAAGTTCACCATGTTATGTGGAGGAGGCAGAAAAAACCCCCCAGCTGATCTTACCTGCATGCAAGCAGAGGAGAAAAGCATTGAACAAAGTTTCCCCCGACTCAGAAAAAGCAAAGCTAAAACAATATTATCTAGTGCTGAAAATAATTTATGACAGCACGCAGTGCTTTAATTCTGTGGAGCACACTTACAGTAAGATAACATTCCCTCTCATCGACACACAGTGAACCCCACTCTCCACAATGAGGTTAAAACCAAATCTCTGGATCACTTTAAGCAGATAGGATGGCTCTAACATGTGATGCAAGGACTCTTATGTCACTGCGACCGCCTGTTTTTTCATGTGTGGCTGCCAGCACTAAAATAAATGCAGTAAATAAGAGTCAAAAACAAGTATAAATAAACTGTGACATGATGTGGTAGAGAAATACCAGATACCTGAGAGGAATCTGTTTTAGACAGATAATAAGTGATCTTAGACTCATGTTTTTGATGTAAAAAATTTGGTTTTCATGTTTAAAATTCCATGTATAGACACACATTCTTTAAAGAGTGGTGGAGCAGATCTTTTGTTATGTTCTAAATGAAGTATTGGAGATGGACTCTATCAGCAAATGCTGTCTCAATCCATTAGAAAAGGGATGAGACAATATTGATATCTTGATTAATTCCTAAATAAATCTGATAAATAAATAATTATCTACAAAAATGGTTGCATGCATTTTTATGTCCCTTTTTTTTAAAGGGAAATTATAGCTAGTAGGTAAAAAAAAAAGTACCAAACTAATCCTAATTTATGTTTTAGTTTTATTGATTAATGATTAATGATTTATTGAAAACAAAGTAATGAAAAATATATATACTTTAATGAAAAAAAAATATATATATATACTTGAATGAAAGTATAGAAATTAAATCAATCTTCATCTTTTAACTTTCCTTTCTCATATGTAAAACAACTCAATAAATAATAATAAGCTGAAGAGAGTCATTGGAGGAAGGAATTTTTATGATATATTTTTCATTTCTAACCATACAGCTTTAAAATTGTAGACCAAAATGATGAGTTAATAAGAAGTCAAAATTATCAATTATCTATATAAGTTTGATAAAAATGATGCCATGTAGAATTTCATTCTTTTTTAGTAAATGGGAGATGAAAAGTCTTACAAATTCTCTGTTGGTCAAAAGTCCACCTAAGGGGGCATCTGGGAGGTTTATTTATGATGACATTTGTCACTGTGTGCACTGAACAACAGCGGCATTTAACACTGGTCAAGCCCTTGTCTGACAAATCGGTTTTGAGCAGCATTTTTACAGCTGTCAAGATGAAAAAAAGCAAAGGGGCAGGACAAGTCATGAAAGAAACCATGGAGGAAAAAAACACACTGCTATGTTTTTGTCTTTTACAATTTCAATGTTTTTACAGCCTAGATTAGATAAAAAAGAAAAAACGAAAAAAAAATATATTTTTTTTTAATGTTTCCCTTTTCATTGCAAAGATCTAACAAGACATTTTCACTACCTGAGACACCTTCTACATCCCAGACCCACAGAGCAGGAAGGCAGAGCAAGAGACGGCTTTATTTCACTCTAACCTCACAGTTTAGTACTTTCCTCTTGCCAAGTCTTAAGTGTTTCAGTGGCAGCCTTTATGCTGGGAACATCATTATTGTAGAGTAACTGGGAATGATCTCAATTCATCTAGCTAACATAATAACCAGAGAGACTTAACCATGCATGTTATTACAAACATAAAGACACTCACAAGTGAAAATCTCAGCCTTGGTACTGAAGACATAGCAGTATGTAGTAGTTTTAAGAGCATCTGGGCTGTGCTGTGATTTATTGAGTCTGTACTAAGAGAGTGCATTGGGCCATACGGTGTGTAAGCCAAAGTGAAAGAAGCTTTTAAGCTCAGACCTCAGATAAAACACAGTGTGAGCCATCACTTTTGAGTGTTATTTTGGACATCCTGGATAAACGAATAAAAGAGACAACAGTGAAAACCTCTCAGAACGATGGATTTTATATTAAAAAAAAAGCCTTTTTACAAAACCTTTACTCATGTGGTGAGTATGGCTTTACATTTTTGCAGTCATATAATGTTAAATGACTTCTGTCAAATTGATTCAATACGCTTAAATTAGTTCAAAAGTAACATCAAAAAACACTGTGGCATAGTTCTTAACCACTTCCATGTGTTTATAATTCAATGAATATAGATGAAGCTGTTTTCGTCTAAACGTGACAGTGCAAATCACTGTTTATGCCTCCTCACATAACAAAATTCAGTCTTGTCAGGCATTTCAAGTGGGAGACAATGTGGCTTTTACATGCTAAAATGTACATTTGTGAGCATCCAGAAGAAACCAAGCGTTATTTGTCTCACCTGTCTCATCTTTTTGACAAACCAGCTACCTTGGTTTTCCATACAACATAAACCTGTTAGAACATTGTTTGGGCAAAGCTTCCTGGCAGCATTTTTTTCCTTTTATATTGAAAAATATTTAATGAAAAGAATGTGGTTTAAATTTTGACATAGGAAGAAAAAAATAACATGCAAATAATTATTTAAAAAACTGCAAAAACAAACATTTGCTAAGATCCGTTATATACGATAGGTGTCACTACATTCAGTGAAAAAAAAATTAAATATGGATTCATTTTTAAATAATAAATTTAAAATCACAATTAATTACAGTTAAATCTCAAAAACTGAAACTGAAAATACAATTAGAAGAATTTTATTGATACATTTACTGGCGCTCAGACCTCGGCAAGAAACATTAGCACTAAATTTTGCTTATGCATAAAAAGGAGTAAAGAAAAGGGATGTTTCCCCCCCAGGCCTGAAACTGGTGGTGGGGTGAAGATAGATGAAGTTGGTCAGTCCATGATCGCTGGCTGGCGAGACAGTGTGCTTGAGCTGTATGGAGACATACATTGGACTTTGAGAGCTGATATTAGCGCTTCACTCGTAGACCTGGAAGACAGATGTCCAGCTTGGATAAAAACGGTTGCTTGAACCTGTCCATGATGAGCAAGCATGAAGCCACAGTGGAGAAGAAAAACTCCCCTTTCAGAAGAAGCCTCTGGCAGAACCAGGCTCAACATGGCGGTCCTCTGCCTCTGACTCGGCTTTAGCTACGATGGTGGAGATGAGGATCGAGGTGGGTTGAATTGGGGTCATCTGAATCAAAGTCCGACATAGCGCAACCACTGCCTGCGCTTTTTTGTAGCAGAGTGAGATGTGGATTTGGAGACCTTTTAAGATGAACTATGAATGCTGATTGACTTTCGTGGAGATATGGTTGAAAACTGATTGGCCTGTGACAGAGGCGCATAAGGGTAAGTAATCGTTTTTCAGTTGAACTTCTGCCTAGGCTCCATTAAAAAAAAAATAAAGATGATTGATCAAACCCTAGGGTGTTTAAGGTCCACTACAGAAATTCTAATAAATAAATAAACATTTATATGCCTCAAGTTACAAAAGCCTCACTTAGAAATTGACAAAAGAAACTACTTTGGTTGTGGAGGCATTTTTAAAGATATTAAATCGATATTTTATTGATTTGTAGAGGCGTTTGTGTATTCAACCAATAGTTTGGGTCATGAGTCGACTCTTGTTGGTCTTTGTGGGTGAAAACTGAAAAGTTTAGTAACCCCTACTATGAATCCGTTTCTTGAAGACATCAAACAATTAGCACCATTTCCATTTGTACTGATAGATCCAACATCTTAACAAAACAAATACAATCTTCACAATGATTCTGATTTTTCTCAAACTGCATGAGATATTACGTTATTGTTACTGTGCTTTACATTATGAAAATGTTAATGTGGTTACAGGATTTAAAAAAAAACATGATAAGAATTAAATTAATGTTAAATTAGTTGGCAACTATAAAAAAAATTAAATTATAAATCATATTTTTAGTCCTTTTCCTAAAGCAGACGGAGACACAGCATAGAAAGCTCTGTATCCCATTGTGCTCAATCTGGATATGGGAATCTGAAGATGGTTTGGTTGATGAGAGCAGAAGGAGTACTGTATGTTGAGGTTTGTGGGGTGAAAAATTGCTGCATATACCTACTAGTATTGTCAGCAGTGAAAGCTTAATGTATAAATACAGGATTTAAGTAGTATTAGAATAGTTCTTGTCAAAGTTTCATGCTGTTCTCATTTGTTGGATCTGCAAGGTGATCAAATGCACAATATTTAACCAATTCCCTCGACGAGAACCAATTAACTGAAGCCAATTATGTGAATAATTGGAGCCATCTGTTCCTCCTAAAAACTGAAAAGAGACTAAACACCATACATCGGAAGTGCCTTCAATGATCACCTCATAATTTGCTTATTCTGAGGCGAGATGTTGCAGCGGCAATCCATCCTGCAGAAATAAATTAGCAGGACAAAAAAAACTAGAAGTTGACAAAAACTGCATTGACTTAAATTAAATTGATATATATTTAGGTCTAATAGAAAAATAATTGACTCTGTGTTGCAAGTACTAAGGTACTGTAATGTAAAGGTCTCACAGATTTATTCCTACATGGTTTGGTTATTTTTAGTGTACAGAAGGTGAGTCTGCAGGGGCCACTCATCCCTTGCCTAGCCACTGTTTGCAGAATGAGTGAGTGATAGATGTATGAGACAGATCAATAAAAAGTATCTAAGATTCAGCTGCACCAATCATAAATTTGTAACTGGTTTTCAAACTATTTGAAATGCCTATAATATAATGTTTTTGGATATCTAACCTACTCTAATACCTGAATTTTTTGCAATAGTTTCAATAATGAAGCTGGCCAATATGGCAAAAATAAACATCACTGACCAAAATGCTATGAAAACTTCAATGAAGCAGCTGTTCATTTAACTATACCTGCTCTTAATCCAATAAGCATCAGAGTCCTGCTAAAAAGACTTCAATCAGCAGCCCAACCTGCCACCAACAAGCATCCGAGTTGGATTGCCTGTCAGTCTTTGATTCTGATGACTCTGATTCAACCCTCCTCCACCCCCTGCACCACCATCCTTCCAAATTCATCTGGCTTCTTCTCCATTCCGCTGCTTACCCCTATCGTAGTAATTCTCTGGACATATACTGCTTTTACAAGGCATACTCAGCCGCTCCAGCATAGACCCCCATGTTGAGCCCAGTTCTGCCAGAGATTTTTTTTCCGAAGGGTAGGTTTTTTTTTTCTCTCTCCTCTGTCGCTTTATGCTTACTCAGCAAGGAGGTTCAAACCTGCCAGGTCTCAGCTGGCATCCATCTTCATACCATCTCCGGTACACCACCAGTTTCAGGCAGTTTCAGCATCTCGTGCATGTCATAAAAGTAAACTACATTGTTAATGTAACCCTGCCAAGCCTGAGCGCCACAGTCTTGAAATATTGTTTCAATAAAACTCTTCTAATTGCCTTCCCTCTTCTGTGATTTTTTCAGGTTGAATTAAGATAATTAATCACTATCTTAGGACCAGGCCCAATATCACAGCCTATGTGAAAGAATGCAGTCTGTCATGGTTTTGGTTCTGTAGTCCTTTACTTTGCTCAATGTTTCCTGGTTTTATTGGTTTAATTCCTATTTTGTTGTAGTTTCTAGATTTATGTTAGTTCTCAGGTTTTTCTGTTGTTGTCCTCAGTTGCCCTCTTGTGTGTTTTCCTTTCCCCTTGGCTCCCTCGTTGTCTCCTCTCACACCTGCTCCTTGTCAGCTCGTTAGCCCTGCCATTGTCTCAGTCAGCTACATATACTCTCCCTCTGCAATCACTCCTTGTTGGTTCCTTGTTGTCGCTGTTCCTGTCGTCACTGTTCTCTGCTCACTTCGTCTCTCCCTGATGTCTCCATGGTTCTGGTCTGTATTACATTTTTAGTTGGATTTTTGAATTTTGCCCCTCTTATTATTATTTGCAATAATAAATCACCTCAGCCTCTCTGCCTCTGCATTTGAGTCCTCTAAACCACAACCAAAACGTGACACAGTCAGTTTTAGAATTAAAATTGATGTTTATTATTATTTTATATACAAAATCATTACAAATGTGATATTTTAAAATGCCTTCAACATTTTTTTACCAATTGAAATGCTTTGTATTACAATGATTTAGATTCTAAATCTTTGTTAAATACAATACTTCTACATTAATAGTCTTTAATTTTCAGAGAAAAAAATAAAGAAATGCAAAATGATCTCTAGAGTAGAGTCTCATGGTGATCAGGCTGCATTGGCTTTAGAGATAAATTGGGCTGGCCCTACAGCAAACCCACAAAAAAAAAAACCCAATAAAATAAAAGCCAATTTTACACTTCAGATTTTCTGGCAGGTTTAAACTAAGCCTAAAAAAACAACACATTTTAACATGAAAATTGTGATGTCTCCTTAAAAAAAACAACCAACAGTTCCAAAACCAGCATGAAAATAAAAAACAGCATGTGATAAAAAGTGTGTCGGTTCATTAAGTTTCCGCTCCCATAATACCTTGGACTTTGTTTATAAACAGCTGACTGAAACTGAAAAAAAAGAGCTGTTTAACTGCAGTAATAAGTGCATCCTGATAACACCAAGGTACTAAATGGTTTGTTTACTGGTCAAACAAAAGATTGTATGTATGGTTTCCAATAGGTTCGCCAATCAGGATCGGTTTATATAAGTCACATAAAGTATACATTTCAATCAAAGACAAGCCAACTCTAAATAAAATGTTTAATCTTAGGTTGGGTGTTAGTGGTAGGTTCAGAATGAAAGCCGTCTTTAAGTGAATACGAAAAAAAGAAAAGATAAGCGGCATCAATTTCAAGCCGCAATGCATAATTCAGTATAATTTCGACTTATTGTATACAAACATAATCTAATATCTACCATCTTTTCATCTGTGAATTACTCAGCCAAGAGTTACAGCGAAATGATTTGCATGTTTTCAAAATGTGTTTGGACTCATCTGGGACATGCAAAAATGGTAAACATAAATTATAGTGTGGGCCTTCTGCTTTTGCTACACTTTTCTTTTTACTTGGGAAATGGTTATCATACCACTTCAGTTAAGTGTTTTCCATTTTTCTCAAATAAAAAAAAAAAAATTTGCCATTTCAACAATATTTTCATTCTGTCTTGTCCCTTTAGCATGCTGTGAGTAATCACAGCTGCCGCAGATGAAAGCCTTTGTCCGTCTTTGTCAAAATGGTTCCAATCTCCCGTTCTCAGAAAGTGACATTCTGGCATCCTTTTCCAATTGTTGTCTTTCAATTCATCAAACAAACTAAGAAATGCCTTTTAGACTGACCTCTAAGAATGACAGGGACTCTGTCATTGATAGACACAAACCCTGAGACAACAAGCGGCATAGTGATTTCCAATAGAAATCTACCCAGTCGACACACTTCTGCTGGCCCCTGAGACAATCCATCTGCAGGCAGCACATTGTCAACATGTAAACAGACTTGAATGTAGCGTCTGAAACTCATCTTGTACTGTTTGTGCACCACATGCCAATAAATGTGTTTTAAAAAACACACCAATTAGCTCCACTCACCGAGCTTTAACCTTTTAAATGGAGAGGTTATATGAAGTTAATTAAATTTGCCTGGGATTTAGCTTTTATTTTTCTTGGTCTCAGTCTTCATTTTGTTGTGATTAAGGATCACAGAGAGTTGGCATGAAAATATGTAGTAACTGTAACTTGGGTCAAGCATAATATAAACACCAAAGAACCTTTGACCACTGATTTCTGTTACATTTTTTTGACTTCTCCAAACTAAACAACTTACCTTCTTCTTTTTTTTATAATTGAATTAGTTATTTTTTTTGTAAACTAAAATATTTTAAATCATAAAAGCTTCAGTTTGAGTTGTTTCAACTAGTAATAAATAAATTTGAAAAATTCCATTAAAAGATTGAGTGCAAATTGTATTTTACTTGAATAAATATTAAAATTATGATTTTATCATTGAAGAGAAAAGGCAAATCAAACAAATCTGACTATTTGCAAATATAAAAGTAAACAACATATTTTAAAAAGTTGTTGCCTTTTCCAATCTTATGGATGTTAGTGACCTGCTCCTCCTTTGTCTGTGACTTTCTTGCCACTTGAGGTAAGTCTGTTCATTTTTTCAGATCTATAGATCTACTTCATACTGCCAGAAAGCTAAGTTTATTTTTGCAAGATATTAAAAGTTGATGATGAATAAGTCTCTAAGGAGGATGGCACTTTTTTCCAGTACATGTTTATGTTTTTTGTTATTAATGTTGTATTATGTAAATGTCATATAACATATCTACATATGGGGACTGATTACCAGCGTTCTTCATATTGTATCACAGTTATGAAACAGTATCCATTTTCTCATTTATTTATAGCCTCATCTCATGTTAAATAATGCAACACAGCAGAAGGATGATTTTTTTTTTTTTACTATGACAACCAGATGAGACTCGGCATGGGAATCCTGTACTCATGTTCCTATAACATTAAGTGAAAATAACAGGTTCACAGTATTTCCCTAAAGGTTTTTAAATAAAAATGCATAACATTATCCAATTACTTGTATTCAAAGCATAGCAGCTAAATGCAACCCAAGCTTGATTAAACCGTTCTCGTTTCAAAGTCTGGTGTCTCTCGGTAATCTTTAGGGTGTCTCGGAAAATCATCATTACCCTTAAGAACTGTTTGATGTATAATTGGTGCAGTTTTAAAACCCTAACTTTTTGAAACTTTGATACCATGAACTAATGGGGGCTTGAAAAACATGAATCTTTTGATTTCTATTTTTTATTTCTGTTTAACCAAATCCAGATAATTTAGAAATACGATATACTTTCACTGTCCTCCAGCTGGGGGTTGAAGGGTGTGTGTGTGTATGGTGGGTGGATCTCACAATTACACTAATGACACCTCATCAAAATGGCCTCCTGATCCTGCATCAAAATGAACCTGTTCATCATATTAATTAGACAGCTGGCTAAAGGAAGGCTTATTTGCGTGAGCCACACTAAGCTACATATCTCCATAGTTTGATGGCTCTAAACATGAATAAGTCATACCCCAAAGCTATCCATATTTCATCATACATCCTCATCTATAATGTAAGCTGTTCTCCAGCTCATGCCCTTACCTGATAGGGGCTGTCTCATCGCCCTTGTCCAGCCACTCTTGTGGGGGGATGATGTACATGCACCACAAACCCCAGTTGTAGCCGTGGGCGGCGTTGGCATACTGCTGCACCTCAAAGGTGTTGTACTTGATGTTGTCTATGGCAGGTAGAATAATGCGAGTATGATCCTGCTTCATCCGGGTCAGAATGGGTTCAGCCCTTTGAAAAGAAGAAGAAAACACAATGTTAAAGCTGATCTATTAAAATAACTCATTCAAAAGTTTAGCAGCACAGTTCTATGCGGGAAATGATTTGAGACAGATTAGTAGCTTGAAGCTTGGTAAATTACATTGTGATGCTTCATTTATTTCTGTTCTATAGTTCTATATTGTTGGTACTGCTGCAGACAATGCACAAGGCCAAGACTGACGTGATGGGTAATGTCAAGGAAGACATTTGGTATTCCAGTTTTGATGACTGAATATCAATGTATTTAATCAAGAAGCAGTGACAGCTCTCACCACAATTATATGGAAGTCTGGTTAAGTTGTGTACAAACACTTAGAAAAATGCAATATGACAACCTGATGACCCCTAAATGCCACCCTTTGCTGCTTCTTTTAAAAGTGAGCTTTTAGGCTTTCTGTCCTCCATTAGTATTCTCCTCAAAGTACTGAGTGGGAAGATAAACTTAGGTTATCAGCTGAGAAAAAAAAAAAATCACATTTTTAACTCATACTGTATCGTTGCTTTAGGGAATAAAGCATTTAAAAATTACTAACTAAAAGATCCTTTTTTGTTAATTATGTTAAATAATTTGTAAGATGTCATTGTTTACTTTTTAGCAATTAAAGAAGTGTTAAAAACTGCAATGCACTTGATTTTGTTGAATGTTTTCCTCAATAAACAAATAAAAAAGATGAATTCTTCTAAGTTTTTAAAGTAAGATGCTAGTGTTAAAGCATCATGTTTTTAAGACCTTTTTATTGCACACCTTTACAACAATGACAATATATTTCACCAAAATTTTAAATGAAACCAATTCAGTTTTTATTCCTAATGGCCTTAATCAATGCCAACTATCAATGAGACAATAGAGGTCAAAGTAAGAAAGCAAGAAACATAATTGAGTTTCCATCCATGATCTGGAGTTAAAAAAAAATAGTTTCCCTCAAAAAGTAGATATTGAGGAAAAAGCCTCATTTTTTGGTTTTTACTAGAAAGCATTATAGCAAAAATCTGTATGTATTGTTTTCCACTTAGTTTACTCTGTTATCATTAATGTACATTGAACTAAACTAATCAGTGTTTGTGCATCTTTAAGGTTTTCACTGTCTAAACACATGCAATGTATCTCATCCAAGTTCCATTTGTAAACTACATAAACAATACCAAATTGCAAAGACAGAGCTCTTGCTGTTTGGTGAAAACTTCCTAGCAGTGTTGCTTCACAGCTTCAAAGCAATACAAGCATTCAACTTCACTCTGCTGTTTTTCAGGTTTGAACCAGAATCATCCAAAGTCAATCAAATAAAGTTTTCAAAGAAGAATTTAAGCCTCAGCTGGAGGCGCTGCTGTAAGGCACTTAGCAACCTTGACAAAGGAATTATAATATTCAGGCACAAATTAGTTTTGATAACTTAGTTTATAGATGGACACGAATACCTTATGAAGTGTGGCAATTTCTTAAATAATAATAATAAAAAAATAAAAATCTGAACAAATATTAATTACATACGTAGGTCCAAGGAAAAAAAGTACTGAATGATTTAACTGTTTGGATCTTGAGTTTCTCATTTTGCACTATGATATTCTTCTGAGTTCAAAGACCAAAATATTTCCCTAAAACTGGTATTTAATTCACATGTGAAAATACTATTTAATAAAATGTATTCTTATTACTAGAGAACAACTTTCAGGATGCTTTTCTTTAGAAAAAATAAGTTTAATCAGTGCAAATTACAATAACTGTTATAGATGCTCCAACATTCATTTTAAAAGTTAATATAATATTTGTAAGCAGAAAGAAATAAACAAAATTTTAAATAAATCCAATAAATCCAACTCCATTCAGGTGACTGAGGTCAGCCCTTAAAATATAGTAACATATGGATGGACCCTGCAACCATCTGCTAAGTTCCTTAATTTGATGCTTTTTCCAGCTACATGCTCAGATGAACTGTTCTACAAGCAGTCAGCTAACCTTTAAGATTAAACAAACAATTTCTTTAAGTTGGGACACCAAAACTTGTACATCAAAGAGTATCAAAAGGTCCCCAGAAAACTTGATTTGCTTAAAAAGGTATGTTTTATTCTAGCCTGCGTGCCATTCCTAACTTAGTCCCGCCCACAAGGTTTGAGGTCGGGAAGTTCGGTCTGGCATTGCTCAGTAGTAGCGGGAGTATGCTCGCACAATATCTGGCGGGCCAATCAAATTGTCAGGGCGGGCTTTATACGATGATGGACAGATGATCAACAGTAACGTAATCAACCACGTGACCAAAGCGCGCTTGGGTGACAACAACAATGGCTGCCGCTGGAGAGTTGAGGTGTGTAGATTCTGCTATTAGGTCTGTTCTAGAAGACACCGACAGCAAATTAATTTTAAAAGAGGAACAGAGAAACACGATCAAGGCATTTGTTGAAAAGAAAGATGTTTTTGGCGTCCTTCCTACGGGATTCGGCAAAAGTTTAATTTATCAGCTGGCTCTCTTGGTCATACGTCACGCACTCCGTTGCTCTTATTGGTTGTAGGTCTATCCAATTGAGTGCAGAGGCATTTTTTTTCCTGGTTCGTTCAAAACACGCCCCATAATCACAGCTCTATGGAGCAGCATCAGACTCATATTCTGACTAGAATTGAGTCGGACTATGTCAGGCTAGTTTTTTTTCCTCTCCCCCTCCCCCTTTTTCCTCTTTCTGCCTACTTTTTATACCTTTTACATTTCTAATAAAGCTTCATAAATATTTATCAAGCCAAACCTTATGGCAAAAAAGCAGAATGGTCTACTTGTAAAAGCATATATGTTGGACTGTTATTTAGTTCTTGAACATCACTCCCCAGAGCTATATTTGCAAAACAGGACACATAAGAAAAGGGATGTTTTTTTTGTTATTATTGTTTTTTTTTTTTTTTCTGTAAACCCATCTTCTTTTTATTTTTTATTAATTCAGTACATTATCAGTAGCAGTCGCAGTAGATTTGTTAACTGACCCTTCAGATGCCTTGCTGCAGTGCTGTCAGAAATGAGGCTCTACTGAGAATTAATTATCTTCTTTGGATGTCTGTATCTCTTGGTTTATCATCAACACCACAAGCTGTGCAGTAGCCTCCTTCAGCTATTTGAAACTACTGCTTATCCAAAGAATTCATTAAAATACACAAATATATGTACATTCAGAGAAGAACAAGCTCTCTCACTCCCAAGATGAGCCTTTTGGTTAAGGAATCCTAACTATAAACATTTTGTTAGGTAATTCTTGGCAAATATTTATGGTGGGGTCTCTTACTCTTGCATGAGGATTACTTTGGCTTTAAGTGCAACACTTTCACAAAGTTTAACACACCTCACAACCTTGGCACAACTTTTCCACCTCGTCTTCTGAAAAACAGGTTGTTTTTCTTCCAAATCGAAAAAGATGTTTGGTTTGAAAAATCGTTTTCAACTTTTTTCGTAAAGTGCTGTTGACCTAACAGCTAAAAAAAGTTACATTTTATAAAACTGTCAGTTTGTTGCATTTTTTGTGCTTTCTTCCTTTTTCCTTTAGCTCATTAGTGTGTCAAGGATTACACTTCTTATATAAGTGACTATTGCAGTGTACCATAATTTTGATTATGAATGAAAACTGACCTCTAAAATAGTGAAAGCATATACGGTATCTTAAATTATGTGTTTCCAAAAAATATATAATACATCATTGCCAAAATTCAATTAAGTATTTAGAAGAATTGGGGCAGATTTGTCTCCAGGCAATGCAAAGGGAAAGCGAAGCATAAAAGATTTGTAACCAGGAATCAGCAGCTTAAGACCACTCCTGTATCTCTAGCCTTTTGTTTCAGAGCCAGATAGTAGATATGTTAGGCTGCCAGAAATTTTATTTAGACATCTTCATAATATCAGCTGCATGGCACAACTAAAGCTTAAATAGAGTAGCAGAAACCCAACATTAGTGTCTACTGCTTGAAATACTTTCTGATTAATATGAGCATATATGGGTAGGAAGGAACTAGATATGTTTACTTAGATACATTTTCTTGAGTAACTTTTTGAACAAAATTTGCTTTAGTATAGTTTCACTGCACTGATCTTTTCACATATACTTCAGAAATATTATAAGGAAATATTACTCTTACTTGAGCAAAGTTTCCAACCACTCCACCGACTGTGAGTAACTTATTAGTAAAGAAAGGACTTGTTTTAACCATAAATTTACCCGTGAGACCCACACCTATTGGAAAGTTTATATTGAAGTGAGACTTCTTGTTTGTACACGAGCATTGATGACTTAAAGGTATAGAGGATGATCTATTATTTTCATGTGGATGATCTAATTAACTGTCCCTCCTAATTGTCAATCATTTTAGTGATATTTTTATGTAAGGCCGTTGTGTGCTATGTGCTCTTCCTGTTAGCTACCATTTTCTGCGCATCCGCACTTTCAGGCGTGTATGTGTGGTAAGCAACGGTTTCAGACAGACATTGAAGCTCAACTTTCTCACTGTAGTTCTTTAAAAACAGTTTACTGGAAAAATAGTTTACTGCTGTATAAGAGGACCCTTTGTAAAGCAAGACCAGCATGTTTCTCCACATTAATAGAGAATAAGTATAATCCTAGATATCTTTTCAATACAGTTGCCAAACTCACCCATAGCCATAGCTCTGTTGAACCGTCCATCCCACCTGTTCTTAGCAGTAATGATTTTATGGGATCTTTATAAATAAGATTGATCTTTTTTTAATAAGATCATTAACACTCCTCTAATTGGTTTATCTCTGAATGGTTAGACAACATCTGAGGTAGACATAGGATATAGGTTTAGTCTGCTTTGATCCAGTTGAACTTCTAGAGTTAGCAAAACTATTGTTTACATCTAAGCCTTAAACTTGTATGTTAGATCCAGTTCCAACCAGGTTATTTAAGGAAGTATTCCCTTTGATCTCATCCTCCATTTTAAATGTGATTATCTCCCTCTGTTACAGGGATGTGTACCAAAGGCTTTTAAGATTGCTGTAATTAAACCTTTACTTAAGAAACTGTCTCTTGACCCAGATGACTTGGTCAATTACAGACCTATAGCCAATCTTCTTTTCCTATTTAAAATTATTAAGGAAGCAGTTAAATCTGAAAAACTCACACGAAGAGAAAAGACAATTAGGAGAAATTTATTCATACAATTACTTTGTCTTTGGTGCTCAGACCTCGGCAGAAAACATAGTGCTTACCGGTAATTTTGATAGATATGCATGAACAGGAGCAAAGAATAGGGCTGTTTCCCCCAGGCCTGAAACTGGTGGTGGAGTGGAGATAGATGAAGTTGGTCAGTCTGTGGACTGTTGGTTAGCGGAGCAGACAAATGCGTATCGGAGGAATTTTAAGATGAGCTTTGGATGCCAATTGAAGGTGTGGTTCAAAGCTGATTGGCTGTGTCGCAGGTGAATGTAGGAAAGGTTTCTTCCTTTGAACTTTCACCTAGGCTCCATTTGCCAAACAACTGTGCAATCACTTACACCATAATGAACTTTTTGAAGAGTTTTAGTCTGGCTTTAGAGCTCATCGTAGCAATGAAACAGCTCTGGTGAAAGTCACTAATGATATTCTCATGGCCTCAGATAATGGACTTGTATCTGTGCTCGTCCTGTTGGATCTCAGTGCTGCATTTGATACAGTTGATCATAATATCCTTTTAGAATGACTTGAATATTTTGTTGGAATTGAAGGAACAGCACTAGACTGGTTTAAATCTTATCTATCTGATCAATTTCAGTTTGTTCACATTAATGACAAATCTTCATCATGCTCCAGGGTTCAGGGATCCAGATGAAGC
>NW_015150650.1:403870-417071 GCF_000732505.1 Cyprinodon variegatus
CCATAGATTACAGGCATGTCATGAAGACATAAAAACCTGGATGACTCCTAACTTTCTGCTCCTGAATGCAGACAAAACACAAGTTGTCTTTGAAAAAGAAGCTGATTAGTCAGTCACTAAATGTGGATGGGATTCAACTGATCATAGATAATAAACAAAAAAACCTTGGTGTTATTTTGATCAGGACCTGTCATTTAAATCCAATATCAAAGAGGTTTCTAGAATTTCCTTCTTTCATCTGCAGAATAAAATTAAGTTTTTCCTCTCTACTGAGAGGGATTGCATTCAAGTCAATGAGTCGATGCAATCAACAGATTTTCCTTAAATAGAACATTTTGAATCAATTTGACTGTATGATCTGGTGAACCGTAAAGTGCCTTGAAATGACATGCTTTGTGAATTGGCACTATATTAGTAAAATGAATTGAATTGAAAATGGCCAAGGGTCATAAGAGAAAAAGTGTCTCTGAAGTTTATGAGAAGAAAAGAAAGGCCTCAAATGAGGCAGACATATCCCGGAATGCTTTGTGCAGAGAGCTCTCTCTTCACAAAACATTATGGAATTTGCTGTCACAGCGCCCCACTGTCGGGTAGCGACACAGCAAGAGACTATGATGACTAAGATGGCGCAGACACCACATAGTGGAGGAAGAATTACATGACCAACGGAGCAAAAAGCAGTGATCATTTGTCCAAACAGTCAGTTAACTGAGTTTGCTATAAAGTATACTATATAGTCCACGCTATATATAGTGACTGAGGGATTTAGGGGTTAGTCAGATGTTCGGGCACCGTAAGCTTGTATGTGCTATGAGGACAGCAACTTTTAAACAGAGCATGCATGAGGAGAGATGGGCTTGTGCATGCTCTCACATGCACATTTTTCTTTAATGTGGAGAGGGCTGGTCTTTTAAAAAATCTGCGAACTTCCTCCAAAATACCTTGAATGTTATTAAGTCTGTTGATAATTGAGTTTATGATCATCTCCCCCTGGTGGTCTTAACTTGCAGTTATTTTTGCTGCTCTACAGTATTTTACAAAACGCTTGTGCTTACTGCATTATTTTTTTATGAAATTTAATTATAAAATAGAAGAAAAATGAAACAGAATAAAAGCAATTAAAGATAACCAGGTAAAAGCAGGTGGTATAACAAATAAAACAGTTGGATCACAAACTTAAACCAATAATACCCCATTTAACAATTTAACATCAACAGTCAAAGGCAGTTCTTAACGAACTGGATTTTAACTTTGACTTAAAAGAACGGCTTTCAGCACTTATACAGTCTTCTGGGAGTTTGATCCAGATCAGTGGAGCATAGGAACTAAATGCTGGTTCTCCATGTTTGGATCTACTTCTGGGTGTACAGAGTAGGCTGGAGCTAGAAGACCTGACTGGTCTGGGAGGTTGATACACCTAAAACAAATCTCTTATATATTTCAGTGCTGATAAATTTAATGATATATATTTATAGACTAACATAAGGATTTTAAAGTCTATTCTCTGAGCTACAGGGAGCCAATGCAAGGACTTCAGAACCGGGACAGGCTTTACTTTCTTACTTCTAGTGAGAACATGAGCAACAGCGTTTTGAATCAGCTGCAGCTGTCTGATGGACTTTTTATTCAAACCTGGGGAGACACTGTTGCAGTCATCAAATCTACTTCAGATAAATGCACGAATGAGTTTTTCCTAGATCCTGCTTGGACATTAGTCCTTTAATTCTGGAGATGTTCTCCTTTATGTGCCTCTGAAAGTTTAGGTCTGAGTCCATCATAAGAGCAAAATTTTGACCATAATAAGTGGTTTCTAGCTGTAGTACTGTAGCTGAAGCTGTGGGCTAACTTTGGATCTCTTCTACTTTGGTACAAAAATGATTACCTCATTTTTGTTTTGAGAAAGTTCGAGAAAATTATGGCACAGCCACATATTGATCTGTTGTAAGCATCTAGCCAAAGCTCTGATGGGTTCATAGTTACCTGGAGACAAAGTGATGTCGTTATTGTGATCTGGGTGTCGTGAGCACAGTTATGGTAACTAATGTTGCCGTTTGCCTTAATCTGAGCTAAGGCGAGCATGTAGATGTTGAATAGCAGGGGCACCAGAACGTAACTTTGAGGAACCCCAAGCAGGGTTTAAAGTAAAGGTTTTTCACAAAAACATTTTTCAACTGTTTTTTTTTGTTTGTTTGTTTGCAGTTTGAGGTCATATATCAGCAAATATAAGGCAGTGAAAAAATGCAGCTGTTTTCAAGCACACAAGTTTATTTTACTCAGTTTTTTGAGAATTTAAGAAGAAAACATCAGCAGCAATTAAAAGCCAACTACTTCTAATGAGTTCAGCAGACTGAAATATATAATACATTCATGAGAGTTTTGTTATAATTGAAAATGTATTTCAAAGAGACACATGCACAATTTGAGTGAAGTAATTACAAAGATAATGGGTATTTTTTCTTATTTTTTGGTCAAGGTAGAGTTTGCAAGGAAATCAAACATAAATGCATCGTAAAACATTTCAGATACCTTTTAAAATCTGCAACTAAATCACTTGGCAGAACTGCAGACCTTCACCAAGCAACTCATTTTCCTATCTAAAAATATTAAGGCATCCTTTCAATTTGAAAGGTTCAAAGTTAGGCTAAGACACACCTGTGGTTTAAATTTTAGAGCAATCAATCCATGAATTTTCCAAGCCAACAAACGAGTACTACCAAAAGCATTACCTTGAAACGTATCGTAAGAGCTGTATTATGTTCTTTTCATCTTAAAAAAACGGTCTTTCCACCTTTAGACAACTATGAAATATTAAGAATATGTCTGTCCTGCAAGATCTAATTTACAACCCCTGAATGTGTGTGGCAAATGAATTAATATAGGAACTGCTTTAAACCATTTGAAGTCTTTGACTGTGCAACCAACCACAGTCATTTTTGCTGCCAGTCTCACAGAGCAGCTTCGACACGCATATTCAGAGCACATAATAAAACTGGCCAGTCTTCTGCCTCCTATGAAAGAAGCTGAATTTCAAGAAGGTAAAGGGGTCCGCACAGAATATCAATTTATTATGGCGTTTGGCTTCACCTGGAGTACACAGCTGCTGGCAGAGACATAAAATTGGAAAAAGGGTCTTAGACTGCAATGGGAGACGCTGCGCTCATTCCAAATGTATTTGCTTAGAATGTAGTTAGATACTGAGCAATAGTGGAAGCAGGATAAATCTCTATGTTTTCTGTGGTTTTACAGGTCAGACTAGCCTGGGCTCTAAAGCTATCAGTATTGTAAGAGGCTCCCCATTCACTTTAATTCTGCTACTACTGCACAAAGTATGATGGGAGCATAATTTACTTTTGCTAAGAAAAACAGCTGTGTGTCATGAATTTAAACTATCTCTGCATCAGTGACTGCTACCGACTGAGTACTGTTCCATTTTAACAAAAAAAAAACACAACAATATACTGTATCAAACAACCCTATTTATAGACCACCTTATTCTAATTTAAAGAAAATAGAGTATTTTAAATGTATATCTGTCTTTAAAAATTCTAAAATGTAGCATAGCAGCTATGTGTAATGAGATTTACTTGGTCCAATATGTTTAAATAAAATCAAAAGCAACTAAATGGCTTTAGAAGTCACCTAATCATTAAAAACACCTTGTGGGTAGAGTACAAGCTTTTCTGTGGAGGCCTTAGAGGTTTTCCTGTAAGTCTTAAAGAGTAACCAGCATCATGAAGACCAAGGCCGTTTCTCAATTCACACGAATGCGAGTACGGACACTTGACCTCGCCAATTATGTTCTTGAG
Organism: Cyprinodon variegatus; assembly: GCF_000732505.1. Classification (NCBI taxonomy): domain Eukaryota; kingdom Metazoa; phylum Chordata; class Actinopteri; order Cyprinodontiformes; family Cyprinodontidae; genus Cyprinodon; species Cyprinodon variegatus. The sequence goes on from NW_015150650.1 coordinate 407,677, forward strand.
AAGAACACAGGAGCATGGGGAGCACGCCACATAAATATGGGTCAATTGGAACAGAATCGTACTCATGATTACACCACACGCTCGCCTCCTATGGAACTGCATTTCATCGTCTGTTATTAATAGTCTCTAATAATAATAAATTCTTACTTTTATCATTTATTGGGGGAATTATAATGAACACAGTCAGATAAACAAAAATCAAATTACCATTTTGCCAAATAACACAAAAAAAATTGCTATCAGAGCCAGCTGTAGTTCACACACGGTTATGCCGAGAGAGGGCTGCTGCAGATGGGCCAAAATTCGCCCTGGCTGTGGATAGCCTCGGAGGTCCTCTCAGCATCTGAACATTTTTTAATTTACGCACTAAATCAGTAAACGGGCCATATAGTGGCCATTAAAAGTATAATATTCTCACCTCAAAAAAAAAAATTTACTTTTATAGAACAACAACAACATAAAAGAGATCTTTTAACTAAATACCCTGAGCTCTGCAAGAGCTCTACTGGAAACTGTTTGTGCATGCTTGGTTAGCTGTCAATCTCAAGGACGGACAGGTCTACTCTGATGCATGCTCGGTAAAGAGGGAGGGGCGAGAAAAACAGCCGGGGACTTTGTCCGTTCTCAGTCTTGTGAATTGGAACAGTGCTAGGGCTGCAGCTGATGACGATTCACGATTACACGATCACATGAGAATGCACAAGTAAACATGTTGAGAAATGGCCCAAGATACATCCCAGACAAGTCAGGAATCAAGATCTGGAAAATATTGAAGCTTGATAATAAGTTAGATTGAAATTGTCGGGTCTACAATGCAAAAACATTCTCAAAATGAGTAAAAGTGTCTTAAATAAAGTGTATTAAACCTTAATTTGAGTTGGCAAAAAGATAATCTGAGTATCTTGACCATTTAAATAAGATAACTGGATATTATGCACTTGAAATAAGAAACTGCAATTGTTTTGTCTTTTTTAAATTGTCTTATTTCACTGGCAAGGTGTCTCACTTATCTGCTCAATTCAAGAAAAAAATGACATATATTTCATTTTTTTCAGTGCAGTTTGAAGAATCTATCGAAAGGACAACTACTGGTGCATTTAGCAAATTAGGCCTTAATTGAAGCGTGAGAAGATGAAAACTATTAAACAAGGCCAGAAGAATTGCAGTTGGCTGCAATCCCTGTAGCGCACACAGTGAACATTTTGAAGAAGGTGCTCTGGATGTTTAGACCAAAATAGAACTTTTTGACCTGCATGCACACTACAGGAAATTTTAAAATGTGCACCACTCCCAACACAATATCCCCACTGGAATGCCTTTCCTCAGCAAGAAGAGGGAAGCTGGACAGATCTGATGAAATAACAGACAGAGCTAAATACAGGGGGGAAAACCTCTTAAAGGCTGTAACACCATCCAGTCAGAGAAAAACATTCAGGATAAAGGATGTACAGTGCAATGCTTTAGATCAAAGCACGCCAACTTGTTAAACTAGCCCATCTACCAAATGTCGTTATTGTAGCTGCTAGGTTAAGGTATTTTACAAAGGAGAATTTTCAAACCTTTCAGTATTTAGATGTGCAAATAATATCGAGATTTACCAAAATAGACCTGTGTCCTCTCCTCAAAGAAATCCAAATAAATATTTATCTCTGTTATTCCAAATATTGTCAAAGTGGTGTTACAGTGACGTCACATTCCTCATCTATACAGGAGGTTAATGTGATCAGATTGTATTAATTCAATGTTTGGTATCTCTCAAATATTCCTACTGGGTCACGAAGGCAATGGCATCATCAAATATCCATCTAAGAGCTCCAATTTGAAGCATGACATTTATGAGAACATCCCTATAATGACCATATTATAATCAGCAAACAGTCAGCATGGAGCAGATTTTACTCTCTGATTATGATTATGTGTTACAACCAAAGATTTGACTGCAGACGGCAAATAAATATCAGTTTCCCTATCCTTTCATTCATCCACAGTGTTTGAAGCTATGGACACAGTTAGGCCTAATTGCAGCCACCCATACTTTCCCCTAATCTGCTTATTTACAGCATGCGCCTGTTTAGAGCACAACAAACAACTGCTGTCAAAATGATGACACATTATCAGGTGTGGGCAGGGATGGACTCATGGTTGATGCAACAGCTCAGTAACCATAAGCTACAGTTTTGTGTCCCCATATTAAAGCCAAGCTGAGGTGTGATATTCAGACTCTGCAGTTGCTGAGGTAAAAGCCACCGGCCTCTTAAATCCTCATAAAGCAGCACAGTGTGTGGGAACGGAAAACAGTTTTCAAATGCACCAAACAGCATGATGCAATTATGTTTGCCTTAATAATAATGTGAACCAGCAATACATTTCAGCTGCAAATGTTCAGCCTCCCTGGAGGGAAAGCCTTTGCCAATGAATCACAGAGCTGCTGCTCAGAGCTGACAGTGCTGTCTCTGGCTCAGTATGCACAAGCAGCGAGAGCAAGGTCATTGAAGGAGATTCACCACAACATATCAGCAACCATCCGTCTCACTTATCAATGCATGTGCCATGGCGAATAATCATATTATGATAAATAGGGATTCTTTCCGTTCTAACAAAAAGAAAATGTAGATAACACAAGTAAATCTATCTGCATAAAGCAGTGAAGAATGTTTCTAAGTACACAGCAGAAGATAAATCCACACACAGGTAACATACACACATGCCCTGATATAAAGAACCACAAATATGCTTTTTGAACGGGCCTGTCATCTTCTCCATAGCTATATCCTTTCATCCAGGAACTGCTATTGTATCAAAATCAAAGCGACTCTGCTGTAGTTTCCTTTGACTTCTGTAAATAAAACGTCAGACAAAAGCAGATCTAAAGGCTGTCATATCCACAGAGGTCTCTGCAGCATATTTTGATTTTTTTTTTCCTCCACCTTCCTTTTCAGGGTGTGACTGGCAGGTGCAGGCTCTGCAGCTAGAGCTCATTAAGGCTCATCAGGTGGAGCCTAGAAATGTTCTTGTTTCCTGAGACAGGCGCCAGATTGTTTTGCTCACATCAGTGGTAATCAGGATCTCATCTTATAAGTTCTTTGCTCAACTGCAACAATTGCCCGCCTGACCAAGTCTTACAATCTAATCTAGTCAGTCTTTTTGATTGTGTCTAGAGATTGAAGTAAAAGGAAGATTCTATTAGATCATTAATCTACTTTTCAGAAGATGCTACGCACAACTGTGCAATAATCTGCTATATTATATGTTGTCAAAGCAAAAAGTCTTACTGCACTGGCAGATTATCACACCTATTTTTGAGTAGGATCTTCTCAAAAGAAGATAAAAAAATCTCTTGCTTAGTATTAGTATCTCAAAACAAGATCAAAACCTTGTCCAAGTTTGTGAGGGTGGCAGGTAGAGGAAGAAGAATACCCATGTTGGTAGCAGGTGAGCTGAAGCCGCAGCTTGTTTGGTAGAAGAAGGAAGTTTGGTGGAATGCCAACAAGAAAACTGAGACAGCTGAAGGCCGAAAAAGCTGTGTGGAGGTGAGAGCAGCTATGTGGAGGTATGAAATGCACGTCTATTTCTGGAAAGAACAGATGGGAAACTGTTGTGGGAACCACACAGGTATTACTTATCATCTGTATCATTAGGCAATAAAGCAGATTCTCATGAGTGCTCCTTCCTGGTTGGTTGCTTGCCATGGGTGACCCTGAGCTTGCCTTTCTCTTTCAAACCATGAACAGTGCTCTTAAGGCTCATTAAAACAGCCCTCGGTGAGCCTCTGTTAGCAGAATGATCTGTGATTGCACATTTGTTTTTGATTCTTATGGCTGGGTTTAGCTTACTGTTGCCTCTGAGTGCTTTTACCAAACCAAATAAATCTAAGATTTGTAGCCGTCCAGGGCTACAAATCTTAGAGCCCTGGACGGCTTGAGGTACCCCTCACAATTATGGAATTCAAGTGTTGAATTACTTTTTAAGCCGTAGGTCAAAATTAAGAACCTACCACTACAAAAGTTTGAGAAAGAACAAGATCTTCTCGGAAGCTAAGGGACTTTAACTTCTTTATCATGGCAGACACCTGGACAGAAGGCAGAAGTGTCTGTAGGTAAGCATTTCCAGGGTTCCATCATAAGCTTTTGTTGTGGTTGCCATTTCTTACTTCAGATTCAACATAATAGTACACAAATAAATGTATTTTTCTAAGACCGTACCTAAATTCTTATACTGTATACTTACCCCTGTTTGTTTCATAACAGGGCTTTGAAACCGTTTAAAAATGGAAAATGCTACTAACATTGAAATGTTACTTGGATAATCCATTTCATTCATTTCATCATCATTAATTTGGAATGATAGAAGCTTATAGTTAGAGTGGCTCAGGTTATCCTGCGCTATCTCTATAGTTATACTGCTATAGGTTTAGACTTCTGGAGGACATAGGGACCCCCATTTCATCATTCTGCTCCATTCTGTCTCTATTCTCCCAATCTGCAGAATCTGTTAGTTTAATTTCTAACTCACTGTCGCTACAAGCATGCTTAGTGTGAGGGATTGCATTTGAGTCGATGCAATCAACTGGTTTTCCCTAGATAGAAAACTTTGAATCAATTTGACGGTATGTTCTTGATTAATTGTAAAGTGCCTTGACTCAAGGCATCTCAAGTTGAGATGACTTGTGTTGTGAATTGGCGCTATATAAATAAACTGAATTGAAATTGAATTGAATCATTTTTGAGTTTTTGTACAGATAAAATGAATATAGTTATAAATTGCACACCAGTCACTGTATTTAACCAATACGACTTACCGGTAGTTTGAGTTTCCTTGGGAATATGAATTGATTTACATGATTAGGAGAATTATGGTAAAACTGTCTACCACTTTTGAAATCTACTGAAACTGTCCTGTCTCAAATCAAATGTCACCTTTTGGTCCCACCCAAAAGGCCAAGTGGACCAGTAACATTGTGGAAATATATAATGAAGGTATTGTAACAATTTATTAGAAAAAAAGAATTGTTAGCAGTTTATAACAAATTGTCAGGACAACAATTAGGGATGTAAGACAAGGTGTGATTGGATTATATTAGTAAAACAGTGAGCACACAATAAGGAAAGGAATGAGAACAAGTGATCCATGTATCATTAACCGATACAGTAGCTTACATAAAATCTAAACAGAAGATAGAAGCATCTAAAACGCTTTTTTCAGCGTTTTAGATGCAAGCTGATCTATATATATATATATATATATATATATATATATATATATATATATATATATATATATATATAGGCTCATCCCTATTAAACATAAGAATTTGTGGAGGTGCAGAATTTGTACAAATGTTCCTAAACATTTATTTACCTTCATAAATCTCTCCATCACAATAAACATGGAGTGGTAAAGCTCTAAGAGGAATTCATGCAGTATCATTTTACAGATTTCTGTTAAACAGTGAGCAAGTATTTGATGTTTAAAGCAAATCTGGGTAATTAAGAAAGGACTAAAGCATTTCTGCTGTTTAAAATTATACCTATATATATGCTACCAGAGGCACTGGACTGCATCCAGACTCTGTTACTAATTTGAAACCCAACTGTCACATGCTGCTGTCCTCCTCTCCTCCTCTACCTCTCCCTCATCCATCCCATCCCCCCGTGTCGAACACATGCCTTCCAGGCAGCTTCCAAGGAAACTAAAGCTGCACTTCATCTTCAAATACCGACAGCATGACAGGCTCAAATTAGGTGCCAATTGCATCGATTTCAGCAACGTGTTTGCTGGTAAACCTTTGAACCAGGCAGACAGAGTGAGATCCCCAGGAATAATTTAATTCCACAAATTCACTGCAGCACCTACAAATAAAATTACTTTGCAGTGCTGACTATTTTGCTCATACTAAATGTATGTGTTTTACTTTCATATGGTTCTCAAGCTACAAGTGCCACTTGTGGTACTTGGCCTGCTTCTGTGAATCTCCAAGAATCTTGACTGTAATTTTCAAGGTGAATACAAAGATATGGATTACCATGCAGTGCATTGGTGGGAGTCAGGAATAAAGTGATTCGTTGTTCTGTGTTCTGCTTATCTAAAAAGTTAGGCCTAAACTGTATTCCAGTTTAAACATTAAAAATTCACTTATGTTTCCTTACTGATAGTAGAAATGTGGGGTGTTAATATTTCTATATGAATAAAACTGAATAAAAGTTTTTAAATATATTTAGTTGAAAAAGCATTATGCAATTACCTTCCACTGCGCTTTAATTAAAATAGCTTCTGTCCAAACTTTATTTATTCATTTTATAGTAAAAGCCATCTGTATATTATGCTATTCTACATAACTGTGAAAACCCTTTTTATAGTAATATCTACCTTTATATTATATTCGGTACATATCCAGCTAATTTAGTTCATAACACTAGTTGTCTATATATTATATTCATAGGATAAATCTATTACTAAAATTCTGTTTATAATGGTATTCACCTCTATATTTATTCAGTAGAAACCCATGTCCTGTATTTATGGAACCATTATTTGTCCTGCACTTGCTGCTATTGCTCTTCTGGTTAGACCTACACTGCATTTCGTTGCCTTGTACCTGTACCTGTGTAATGACAATAAAGTTGAATCTAATCTAATCTAATCAAAAGTCCTTCTTATCTTCCCAACTTACTGTGGAAAAGATATAGAACTGCTGACATACCTCTGTTGTAAAAAGCCAAACACAAAGGCAAGGTGAGCGAGAAAAAGGAAACGGCTTGGACTTTCACCTGCTAAATGTGACCTTTTCTTACCATCCAGTGTTGAACTCGACATGAGCATCGAAGAAACCGACAACAGGTGATGTGGCAGCATTCCAGCCATGGATTCTGGCTCGGATCAAACCCTCCCGCTTGTTATTCCTCACAATCTTCACCAGGCCTGGGTAGCGTTTGTTCACGTACTGGTCCAGGTTAAATTTCAGCTCCACTAAAAGACAACAGAAAAAGGAGAATGTTTTTAAATATAATAATTGAAGAATGTAGTTTAGGGGAAAACATTGTTTTAAAGATTTCCAAAAAGGATAGCTTCTTATATTCCACATTAATAATATGTTTAACAAGGTCATTTTGACATTCTTGATATTTAAAAGGTTGAGCTAAAACATTTACAGGTAGTGATGCACTTACAGGATCTATTTAATACAAATACTTAGTGTGATTAATATTAATCTCTTTCTGAATTTTATTGATAATATACACCTAGAAGTATATAAGTCTTAACAAGATCACATGAACAGTTACAGTACCATGCACACTATTTGTATTCCCTGACATTTTAACATCACAAACACAAACTCCAAACTACTACTGTGTAATGTATAAAAATAAGGGATAGATTAAAAAGGCAGCACAGTTTTAACCCTAAAGCTGAAAAGTGCCACTAGTATTCATATTCATTCCTCACTGTGTCGGCATCTCTTTGGATTTGACTTTACCTGCTTTGCATATCTAGACACTGCATTTCTTGGCTGCTCATCTTTGCAAAACTGCCCTAAGCTTTGTCACACTAAATGAAGGACATCTGTAAGCATTTTCCTGCGACAGATTATAATCTTGAATCGTGTCTGGACTTAAACTGGATCATTTTGCACATAAATATCCTTTGTAAATAGTATTTCCCACATCTCTGTAGCTCTGGCTGTACAATTGGGATGGGTTTATCCAGCCTGGTATGTGAACCTCCATTGTAATCTCAAATCTTTACAGGTTTGCTTCTAATAGTTCCAGCTATATTTTATTAAGCTATCCCTAATCAAGATAAGCAATATCACCGTACCTGCTGCCACCATCAGGTTTTACTTCAGGGAGTTCATGTTGATATGCCACGTTAGTTTTTCTCCCAAACCTTATATTATACATGTAGGCCAATATGTAAAAATGGCCGACTGCACCAAGGAAATTAGAGGACTTTCCGTTTCTCACTTTGAGTGGATCTTCTGTCGGTGTCCTATTTGCATCTCCTCCAGAAAAAACATTAGTTTCTTGCCTGGCTCTCTGAGTAAATCAGAGGTTAGTAAATTTTAGTCCATGTTAGTAATTTTTGTTTGTAGGGTTAAAGTCGTGCCATTTTATTTAGATTTTTCATATAATGCATTACTGTCGCTCACTGATTTAAAATAGGTAAACATTTCTTGAAATAAGTGTATCTTCCCTTATTTTGAGCAGATATCTGCCAATGGAATTACCCGGTAATATTTTTGACCTTAAAATAAGATCATTATACATTTACTTTAAAAACAATGAAAGATATCTTTATTCCAATTAAATTTTAATGGTGTTATTCTTTTCGTAAATTGTCTTTAATCACTTTAATCAAGGGAAATACACTTATTTCGAGAAAAAAATAAATTACTCTGCAAACAAGCTATGCAAAAAGACTTCAAAATTTCTTAAAATAAGTGTATTTATCCTTAATTTGAGCTGATTGATGTTTAAAAAAGGAATTATAGGGGACCAGCAAAGGGCCCATCAAAGAAAGTGGGGAAATTTTAAATGACTACTACTTTATCTGTTAAATTAAACTAAAGGTGAATTTATTTTAAGACAAAAATGACTTAATTGGATTTTTTTTTTCAATGTAATTACATTTCTTTTCTGCTGTGATTAAACAGTAAGATCTTAATAAAATTCTTATTTTCTTTTATAACTTCAACCTTCTTTAAACTTTTACACTGTGTTTGGTTTTCCTTGGTTTTTCATTTTGTTTTTAAAATGTTGTTTCTTCTTAATATAACATGTAGTCTCTTTACAACCCTGGTTGTATTACATTCTACTTAGGGGTACGAAATAAAAAGGGGCATTATCAACATTTTTTATATTTCCTCAACAATATGAAGCTCCTGTTTATCAGTCACATAAAGTCTTAATTGTTTTTGAAAATTCCGTAGGACAACATTTCTACCATAAAGCTCAACATAATTTATTAATATTTATTTTTCTTTCCCTGAATGCTCACTTTCATCCTTTACAAACTCAAGACCTTTTGAAAATAACTTAGTTAAAACATTGTTAGTCAGGTGGAACAAAAAAGCATCAAGGTCAATGCAACCGTGGAGTTAAAAGTACAGCATCTCAGCTCCTTTCCATGCTAAATGAAGTCTAATAAAAGTATGCAGCAGCAAATTGGTTTGAAAAATGTCACATTCTGTTGTATAAAAACATCAGATTTCTATGATTTTCATCAATTAGATAGACTAATAGTTCAACTTAATTGTCAAGTCTTTATACTCTTTTCACTATAGAATCATTGATGTAAATAAACTAACAGCCACTTAACAGTTGCAATATTACAAAAAAGACATTTCTAACAGAAGAGCCTTTTGATTTTGGGAAACATGTTATATATGCTGCATTATG
>NW_015150650.1:417701-434179 GCF_000732505.1 Cyprinodon variegatus
CAGCTTTATTTTTCTGTTTGAGTCAATGTTATTGTTCAAAATCAACTTTCATACTCTGAATACTGCTCTTTGGATACTTGGATACTCTTATAAAACAATAACTTCTTATTACTTTACTTTGTACTGTACTTTACCATACTGATATTTACTCAATAATCAGGAAAAGGAATGTTGTGGCAGATAAAGCAGGCTAAACATGGGGCAGAACCAGGTGAAGGGGTCTGTCTGAACTTCACATAGATAATGATGACAATCCAAACACGGTTGGCAACGTTGGACAAAATGAAAAACAACAATTGATGCTACTATTGTTCTCAACGATAAACACGATGATATGCCGCTGCTAGAGCTACAATTCACCACTCTACCAGTGAAATAATAAACTTTACTGCACTGCTCAACAACTATGATAGGATCAAAATGTATGTTATTGATTTCGGATTTGTGTGTATAGTACACATAAATTGACTATATATTACTGTATATATATAAAATTTTTCTGTAATGTAACTTAATATGACATTTATTGTAAATATTTGCCATATAATTAAACTGAACTGAAACTAAACTTTACGTTTTTAAGCATTATACATTTTAGTAAAACATTTTGTGCTCAAGGATGCATCAGGTCCAGAGATACGAATGTTGATGGTTTATTTAGATTTAGGTTATGATTCGGGTTCTTAAAGATCCTAATCCTAATTTTTCTCTGCTATTATTGGATCTAAACCCAAACAGAAGTGTGTAGTTGACCAATAATCTATTCACATGATGCTGTATTTTTCTTTGGTTTTACTAAATTTAGTTTCAACAAGATATTGAACAGACTTCTTATGAAAGCACTGCCACATTTTAACACGTTTTATTTTCCGCTGCTCTGATCTATAAGCTATAGATCTATAAGCTGCTCAAGTGTGTTTGATTTTCATTCATTTGGGCGTATATCATTGTGCAGTAAACATTGGCCATGATCCATATTTTTAAACCTTCAGTTCTTGAAATACCCTGCATTGTTCCTCCTTAACTGTGTTGAGCAACATCTTTGCTTTTTGAATTAAATAAGAAAGCAGCTTTAAAGTGTGGTTTCCTTTAGTAGCAGAGAGAGTCAAGGTTTGACATCCAAGGTTCATCACTGCCACCATTACATGCTGAGTGGTTAACAAGTATGCTGCACTCCATGTTTGACATTTTGGAAAATGAAAAGCTTTGCAAAGTCTCGGCATACATCCGATGTATGCTATTGGTCATTAAATAATTTTTGCAATTAAACAAAAGAAAACTGCCAGCCAAGGTAAAACATTAATTCCAAATTTGTAGCAAACACCATTGCTGCTGGGTGTTGCCATCAAGTTAAGCACAATGAATGAAATAAATCTCCACTAATGCTGACACATTATTCTATCCACGATTATGGTTCTTCTATCAACGTTGCAAATACTCTTTAAATTACATTGCTGCCTTAATGATTACAAACTTATAATTAGGCTAAGCCTATCTCCTGCCATAAAAAACAAAAACAACATAAACTGTTTACATGCCACATTTTTAAAAATATTTCCTGCAACCTAAATTCTTGAAGTAAATGTGAGTTAATAACCAAACAAGAATTGATCCAGTCATGATCCATTACATATAGCAGTGACAAAAACACAAATAAACATGGCAGCGCAGGTGGGCATACCTGTAGCTGCTGCTATTTTTCTTTTTCTATTTTTATTTTCTATCTTATTTTTGTCACTCTGCAGAATTTCGCCTTTGAAAGAGAAACAGCAAAAGTGTAAAAGCGTAATAATTGTGTTTTCTGATGGTGTCTGCTGTTCCATTTGTTGGTGTGATTGGTTCAAACCAAATTGTGGGAGGCAGGAACTTGTGTTGCTTCAACTTTTGGTCTATCAATAATGTATGAAAACCTAACTTGAGTGCAATAAAAATAAAAATCTGGTTTGCTTATAATTTGAAGTACTTGTGAAAAAAGGAAATAGTGAGTTTCATGTTATTAGAAGCTAACCTACATTGAGCAATACGGCTCAAATTGGCAGGAGCTTATTGTAGTCCTGTTGTTCTTCTAATTCTGAATCTTCAAATTCTAGTTTATATTTTATTTTTTATTTATTTATATTATTTTCAATTGTCCTGTCTGGCAATGTGGCAATAAGAATAATTGTCTTGATGCCAAAAAGAGCCCAACAGATTTTACTTTCACAAGTGGAGCAGTACTGCTATCACTACAGTGTTCCGCTTGATTTATGCATATAAAACGCTTTATTATAACAGTATTACAGATTATATGGACACTTATAATTCTATTTTAAAACATACAATTATAAGACAGATCAAATCAGAACTGTATAATTCTACTCTGAACATATTATTAGCATTTCAATACTAATATTAATTTACCAGATCTAAAAAAAAAACAAAAAAAAACAATTGTGGGCAGTGTTGTATAGTAACAAAGTAAGTGAGTTTATATATTTTTTTTATACATTTCATTTTTACTTCACTATATTTCCGAAATTAATTGCATACTTTCACTCCCATTCATTTTCAATGTTTGGTGTTGTTACTCGTTACCAAAAAAAAAAAGTGAGAGAGAAAAACCCAGGTGTTTTGACCCCTCCTACTGATTGACTGCAACAAAGTCCGGACTTGCCTGGGCTTCTTCATCACTATAGGATACACCTGTTTCAATTCTTCCATTAAACACAAAGCCAGTCTCTCAATCAGCAGCAGCCACATGGAAGAGGAGACGGAGACAATGACAGCGACTGCTACAGGGGAACTACCAGTTGGTGATGTGGCCTTATTTAAACACAATGCACTCTTTCAGGGGTGTTAAAGATTTGTTGTACAGCATGAAGTGTCTGTTATGCCTGCCCAAAGACGTGGAAATTCTATCTTACATAAACTCCCCATCTTAACTTGGAGAAACATCGAGGTAACTTCTTATGAAATGGTTATAATCCACCTGTATCAGTAACTATCGCTTGTTTACTAGGCATTAATGTGAAATGTTAAGCTTAATATAGCAGGTTTACCACTTCCTGTAGGTTAACTAAGCCTGGCTTATCACTTAACCATGTTCTTAGTACACACCCCCTGATCTAAATTTTGTCTGCACTTGGTTGTGTACAATTTTATAGTGTATAGCACTGACCTTACTTGAAGAAGGAAAACTGAAGGCTTACTGTACATAAAGATTGTATTTTCTGTCTAAACTTCACTTTGTTGTATATATTTTATCTTAAGTGAATTTAACCTTCAAAGTTTACCAATTATTAAAAAAAGTTATTCAAACAGCATTTGCCTTGTGTTACTTTTTACTTATATTTTTCATTACATTACTTGAGTAAATCTACTTTTACAGTAATTTTCATACTTAACTTTAAGACATTTGACATACATTAAGACTTTAACTTAAGTAACATTTCAGCCAGTGACTTGGACTTTTACCAAAGTCATATTTGGGAGAGTTACCTATACTTTTACTTCACTCTGAGATTTCAGTACTTTATATAACACTGATGGTTGGAACACAAGGATGCTTATGTTGAACAACGCTGGATGAACAAGCACAGTACATTTCTTTCATGACTCAATTTTAAAATGCTGCTTTACATTGCACTCCCCTCATCAAATTGAGAATAACTTCGGCACACTTCACAAAAAGCTCTGTTAACAGAAGAACCAGTGTGCTTCGTCCTCTAATCTGTATCAATGGCCTTGCATTTTAAATGAAGGAATGTGATTTCTCTGGTACCGTTATCTCCTTTCATTTCAGATATATAGAATTTTATCCTGTCTGGTTCCTGTGAGGAGAGGTCTTTCAAGGTTGTTTCCCTCTCTACGTTTCCCACATCTGTTTCTCATCGACGTTCTGCCATATGCTTTAATATGTACACAAGGATGCAATAGCTTTTGGCTTATTGCACGTTCACTAACACTGTGGTAAAATGTGTCCGCTCTCGTTCAAATAATCTTCTCTTACTTTATTAAAAGCACTTCTTACTCTTTTTATCACTACATTTCTATAACAAGGTTTTGAAAATGTTATTCCAAAGCCAGATTTAAAAATGGAAAAAATAGCATTAAATAATTTCTCCAAAGTTGATTAAATGAGTTTAATTTATATTCTCTTACACCAACAGTATGTGATACAGTGTGCTTCATTTAAATCAATCTTCCCCACACATCCATCTGACGAACATTAATTACAAGTTCAGTGTCTTGTCAAAGAAACCTCAACACTTAGCGACAAAATGTTAATTAGAAGAGTGACTATTTAACATGGCACACCACAACATAAAAAAGAAAACCCATTAAGCAACTACCTTAGATAATGCCTGAAATAAATGCGCATGTTTATATTCAGTATCGACTGGAACTGAATTTACTAGTGATTTACCAAACTAAAACAAAAACAAAAGAGGCTTAATGAAAAGTGGTATTGAGCTATATTTGTCCAAGTATTTCTCCTTTTATAGGTGTTATGATTTCTGATACCTTCTTGATATCAACCAAACTGCTTTTTTTATTGTGAATTTATGGTAAATTACTGGCTACTAACTTTCAGAGTAATCTACAGGGAATTATATCACAATATTTCACTGTAAATATATCACATTAACTTGTATTTTCCAGTCATTTCCAATAAAATTACAGCTAGATGTAACTTCACAGTGACAGTGCCAATGGAATTACTGAGGAATCATAACGTGTTGCTGTCGATATTAATCATAACTGTAAAAGTAATGCCATTAGCAAGTAAGTAACTGTAATTTTACAATTCAAATAATACTGTAAAATATTGTATATTTGCCCTACGACACGATATTTTCCCATACACTGCTAAAGATAGACACCAGCACCATTGAAACACTGACACTGTGGAGCCAGTGACCATTTGTCTTTTTTTCTTTTGTGCATAATACATTTTTTCTCCTTTTAGCTTTGGGTCATAAGGTGTTGTCTATTTTTTAAATCTTTTATGTTTTTTTCATGTTTCTATTATGTTCTTTGTGTTCTGCAATCATTTTCTTATCTAAATCTCCAGGTCATGCAGTAATATAGCTTTGTTGTGACTATTGACTCCTGAAAACATCTGTAATCACAGTATGCTTTGGATTTTTTTAGAGGTGATATGGACAGTTTGGTTTTCAAAGCCTATTTTATTTTATAAATGAATATATTTTGTATTTACTAAGAGTATCTCTGTCCTATTTTTTAAGTGCTTAAGGAAAGGACACTAGTCTTTGTACTAAAAGGTTTTCGTTGATCACAGTCACAATCAAGTCAAATGTGATTCAATTAAGTCTGAACCCACAGCAAGAGGATAGAAAACATGTCTTTTTCTGCTTTTTTAAAAGATTCAGCTTAATTATGCCACCTCCATTGGCTGATGCATTAAGAGCTACAATGAAAATTTTAAAAAGAACAAACAGCTAAAGGGGATTCCCTTTAATATTAACATAATATGTATCCAAATCTTGTCTGATTCCACATTCAAATGTAACAAAGCACTAAAACCTTTAAATATTTTCATATTTTTCCAGCAATACGCAGTGGCTACATCCCAAAAGTATTCATACCACATCAAAATATAAATTAATCTATAAATCTTCCCGCAGCAATTCATGCTTTTGAATTTGAAGACAGTAGAGGCTCCTGTTGCTGTGAAACAAACGCTGTGAATTGTTCCCTATGATGCATTTCTCCACTAATGTATTTATATATGGTGCATTATTACATCTTATGTTTTCAGTGCTCGCACATGCTGCTAGCTGTCTTCAACCGATGCATAGTGCGCCTGCTATAGTGAGGTTTGCAAATTGCTGTCTGTTTTATTAGAGGATTGATGGTTGTTTAAGCTTCTCCTCTGGGTTACCGCTGAGCGTTCCACTTTCTGAGAGAGAGATTAATAAGGACGCTTGTGGGACACTGCCTATGAGCAGTATTCAAACCTAGCTGCTGACTTTGGCTTGCAATATAAATCAGTCACTGGAAGCCCCCAAAAAATAAAAATAAAAAATTGCAGTCTAATCCCCACCTGTGTGATTGAGGAAGGACACACAGTAAGCGGCAGGATTGTCAGGAGCCTTTTTCTAGCTGAAGGTCTTAATTTATTTGGGCACCTGCTGTAAGGAAAGAGGTTGAACTCAGAAGCAATGACCCTTAAAGAAAACAAGTGTTAGCTTTTGACAGTGTATTAGAGCGGCGAATAAGCCAGTGGAAGTTTTTCTTTCTCATTCTTTCCTTCTCAATGCTACTTTCTACATCCACAAGCATTTCTACATCAAAAAATGCAGGAACATCTTTTATTAAGCCTAGATTTGGCAAAAGGGAATCATTTGGGCAAAAGTAAGTTCAATGAATGATAGAGTTGCTATCAATATCTTCTGATATAAAAATAAACACAATTTTAAAGTTATCATTTTGCTTCATGAAGCTCTATTTACCTTTTTTCTTAGAAATTGTTATTATGATCCCTAAATATAAGTACACTATAAATATAATAGAGTTGGAAAATTATATTACAGCGTGTGACCGTAAAAATATATTATATGATTAATAATTAAAGAAAGATAATATTTTCTGTGAATGTGCTTATTTAAGATAACATATTTGATGCCTTAACATGTAAAAATATAAATGTCAAGACTTTTTTATTTGGTGAATTGTGAGATATTTGACTTTCAATAACTGCTTAGGTCAATTTTGTTCATATTTTCGGATTATTCTCATGTGACATGCTTAGATTTGAGATCCAAATGTCACAGGTTGAACCTTCCTTTAGCAGTTGAGTTTTCACAGAAACACACAGAAACATTCCTCTGTGTTTGCAGCAAGATGCTGCAAATCTTCTATAATAAGTGGAGAGTCTGATCTCTTCTACCATCGTCTGCAGGGGAAACATCTTCAGAGCAATGACTTAAAGAAGCTGAAAAAGAAGGCTGGCTGTTCAAGGAACTCCTAGAACCTCTGGAGAACAGAGAACATTATGTGCAACTCTGAGCATCCTCTTCGGAAGACTGCTGAACAACAACAGAGTGTCTTCAGTCAAACACAGATGTGGCAAAAGAGAACACCAAAAGAGAAAAACCCCCACAAAAAATAGACACACAGTCCCCCTCGAGAAAAAAAAATGTTTGTTTTTTTTATTTAATTTGAGTTTTCATTTTAATAATGGCTGTTTTCCCTAAAGCAACAAATCAGATGCAGTTGAATGACTTTACCTATCAGGTCTGTTCTTAGAGTAACACAATAAACATGTCTCTGACAATAAGTGAAAGAATTAGAACTATTAGAGAGGAAACAAGTGAAGCAGGGGAGACAACCAAAGGTTTATTTATTGATTTTTTTTTTTCTAAGTGGTGGATGAACCCAGAATGGAGGGATATATTGAACCTGCGCATTTTTTATCTATCTACCTTTAGTGCAGTGTTTTGCTAGAGTATTAATAACTCGAAAATTCTGAAACCTTTTGTTTTGGGGATGTGGGTTTCCTTACCACCACCAAGTCACTGGTGTTATTGAAAAAACTCAGGTACTTTGTGGCTCTCTGATCAGTCAGCTTGTCAATATGGTGAACTAAATTCATCATCCACAGTATAAACTTGTGGTGGACAAAGAAAAAGAATAGAGAGCTCTGGCACACCGCCTACTAAGACATAAGGTAGCAGAGAAGAATGCTGAGATTGGCATAAAACAAAGCCCAAGCAAAGCAAATGCTCTCCATGGCTGAGGTTGTGTTCAGGCAGCCATAACAAAGAGAGCCACACAAGCATCCCAGCCTAGGGGCAACTAAATAAATAAAAACAAATGTCTCTCAAGGTATCCTAAACACTACAACATTTTTTTTTTTACCTATTATAAGGGTTTTAAAGTTAACTGTATAAATTCTGAACTGACTGTAGATATAAAACATTGCAGTCAAGCTATGAGTATCATTCAAATGATTCCATTTAAAAAGAAACCCAATAGATTGCATTAGTCTAGAGAATCTGCCCTTACCAGGAAAGAGGGGTTCTCATGATAGCAAAACTAATTTATGATGTCATGAGCTGTTAACTCGGAGACAGATGCCTGGTTCCCCTAGAGATGCTGCAGATATTCAGCAAATTAATTGTGATAATTACATAAAAGCTCTGATCAACCTGGCTTAGGTTATTTTTGATCATCTTTCGTTGCTAGGAGTGATATAGAACAAATGTCAGATTCTATGCTGGGAAGATTCAAAACTCAGGATCACTATCATCAGCTATATAAAAGCATGTATCAGTGGAGGACCCCCTTATCAGGATAACAAGGTAAAAAAAAAATTTACTCAGAATGGAACCCAAGGAAATATGATGCAGAGTATAGATGCCAGTTTAGATATGTATCTACAGACACCCTCGATAACAGAAAAACTTTTATGGTTAAAAAAAAAAAAAAAAGGTTTTGTTAGTGAGGCAAGACTGGAAATGTTTAAAAGCTGCAGCTTTAATACCAGCATGTCATGATTCTTACCCATTTTTTCCCCCCAATTTACAACAATGAATTCCATATAGTTTCCCTTTCCTGAGTTGTATTGAAGTCTTCATTGACTTTTTCATGTTTTCAAATTGTCTCTTAACCTTATGCTGCTGTTAACCTGATTTTCTTTGTGTCAATTAGTTCATGGATTATCATTCACTACATATCCCTGCCAATATCCTTCTGCCATTTAAGTCCTTCTCTGCCTCGCAACACAAAGGTAAGACCAACACGGAAAAAGGATGAGACAACAGGAGTAGAGTATAACTGTCTTTGAGTACCTCCACTGACAAGAAGTTAACAGCTTGCTCCATGTCGTAGACACCTTGCAACATTGCTCGCAATGTCTGAGTTTGCATCTCTCTGACAAATGCCTAATGACGGCATCAGAACTTGACAGTGGCTAAACCTGCTTCTCTCCACCTGACATTGCGTGTATTCTCCAATAAGGCTGTCCAAGTGGACGGATTCCTTTTTCGGTTGTTTTCTAGGGTCCTCTGTACTCCTGCTCCAGACATCCTCTTCAGGTCAGAACCCTCATCAGAACCTCTCAAAGTCTTTGGGGCTCGTTTGTGGGCTCTAGCCTTCTCCAGAGTCTTTTGTGGTCTTATGTCCTCTTCAGAGCTCTCCTGTGGTCTCAAGTCTTTAATCTAACCTTAGAAAAGCTTCTTCATAGGTTCCTGCAATGCCTTCACTGGGCTCCAGAGCTCTAGGCATCCTCAGGACTTTATTTGGGCTGCCCACTTAAACTTGGGGGGGCCTGTCCTGAACAGCCCTCTGTTTGCCTGACTGAACTGTGAGCTTTGGCTTGATCCAAATACCTCTAATTGTAACTCATATTATTATACCTGTGTTGGGGTCAACAGTAATCCAGGTTAGGAAAGGAGCTCCGGACTGGTACTGTATGGTGAATCCAGACAGTGCCTCAGCTTTATGAATGTCATTATGCGACGAACACACATATAAATGCAGAATAAATTTGAACTACAGCCTTCCAGAGAAGAACTACAAAAAAAAGGTATTCCAATGTTGGAAGCAGCTGAACTGAAAGCATATGAAGATGTGCACATTTGCATGTCTCAGGCGGAGTATACACAAATAAATTATGGGTTTTTTAAACTTGATTAAGTTGGCTGTGCCTATACGTCTATTATGCAAGTCTTGTGGGCAACATTTAGGTCCTAGTGGCAGTTACAAATGTCAGTTAAAACCATATACTAAATAAATTAGTGCAAGGATGCATCCTGCTTCCTGGTCATGGCTCATTTTTCACTGCCAGGATTATTTAGACAGAACTTAGCATGGTAAACACTGACTCACTTTTGCTGTGGCTCATGTGTCCTTAAATACAGATTCTGGGAGAACCACAGAGCTGATATTTTTGGACCTCAGTGCTGCGCTTGAGACTGTCGATCACATGAATTTATTAGAGCACCTGAAAACTGAAATGGCCTTTCTGGTACAGCTCTTGAATGGTTTAAATGTTACTTTAATGTCAGGGACTTATATGTGTAAATAGTAAATTTCAAATCAGAGACCAGACAAATAACTTTTCAGTATATACATGCTCACCTCAGCTCGGATTATAGAAAACAAGATCAGACTAAAAACAAACCTGAGGTAATAATGTATGAACCAAAGGAGGGGAGTTCCAGAGTTTGCTAACAGCTTCAGCTACTGCAGCTGGAAAACAAGGAATATCGTCAAAACCTTGGAGTCCTGATGAACTCAGACCTGAACCTTCTGAGACACATACAGTAAAGGCAGTTA
Organism: Cyprinodon variegatus; assembly: GCF_000732505.1. NCBI lineage: Eukaryota > Metazoa > Chordata > Actinopteri > Cyprinodontiformes > Cyprinodontidae > Cyprinodon > Cyprinodon variegatus. The sequence goes on from NW_015150650.1 coordinate 427,986, forward strand.
CCGAGTGAGCCTTTTATCAGCTGAGTAACATTTCCAGGATTAAAGGACTAATGTCCAAGAGGGATCTAGAAAAACTCATTCATGCATTTATCTTTAGTAGAACTGATTACTGCAACAATGTCTTCATAGGTTCGTCTAAAAGTCCATCGGACAGCTGCAGCTGATCCAAAACGCTGCAGCCCATGTTCTCATTAGAACTAAGAAAGTAGAGCACATCAGCCTGGTTCGGAAGTCCTTAAATTGGTTCCCCAAGCTCACAATATAGATTTTAAAATCCTTCTGTTAGTCTATAAATCACTGAATGGATCAGCAACTGAATACATAACAGATTCATGTCAGTGTTTCAACCTCCCAGATCACTGAGGTCTTCTAGTTCAAGTCAAATCAGTACACCCAGAACTAGAATCTAAACATGGAGAAGCACAATTTAGTTCCTATGCTCACTGTTCTGGAAAAAAATCCCAGAAGACTGTAAAAATGCTGAAAGCCTGAGTTTTTTTTTTTTAAAGTCAAAGTTAAAACCCATCAATTTAGAATGACCTTTGACCATTAAAGTCCAACTGCTAAATGAAGTAATATTAGTTATATTTGTGGTCAAACTGTTTTCTACTTGCTTTACTGCCTGCTTTTATCATTTTTTTTATGTTTTATTTATTTATTTTTTTTGATGTTGTGTTTTGGGGGCCTTTACTTAATCATTAAGAAATATTTTAATTTCATTTTACATAATGATAAACTGGCATTTTTATCACTAAAATAGTTTATCAAAAGTTCACCCCAAACTAGGAGACAGGTATTGTTTTGCTGAACAAAATATAATCATTGACCATAAAACAGTAACTACTGAGCCTTGACAGAATAATGTTTTTCTAAGCAGAGAGAGGAGATCTAGTTCCTTATGATAACAGGTTATATATCTTCTGTAGAGCATATGAAAATAGGCTGTATTTATAGTTCCTTGAGAATTATCTTTAACAGTAAGTAAGGTTCCTTCAGATAGATGCACATTTTCTACTTTAAGATATATGCCTTTGTTCAAGTATTGAGTTTAAGAACTGTTTCCTTATTTGAAACAAACATCTTTGTTTCCATTGACAATTTGATGAAGATTCAGGTTTATATAAAGACCTCTTTTGTTACCAGCTAGACATTCTTTGATAATGTGTAAAAGTAAAATGAAGAAACAAAATAGAGAAATAAGATGGAATCCATGCATGAGACTTATCTGTAATGGGGAGGCAAATCTATGGGTCAGACCTTGGTCCCTCCTTCATAAGGATTAAACATTATTTTTATCTCTGCACACAACTAAATAGAACAGAATAACATAGGAAATCCCTTTATTGTTGCATGATGGGGAAATTTACTCAATAAACTAAATATGTTGAAAATTATTAAAAATGACAAAAATCTATCTATCTATCTATCTATCTATCTATCTATCTATCTATCTATCTATCTATCTATCTATCTATCTATCTATCTATCTATCTATCNAAAAAACAATGCTCAGAGTTATGGTGTTATTCTGACAAAGTAAGAACTAAACTCAATCTTATGATTTGACACTGGTTTTCAATAATGCTTCCAAAGCATTCCACTCAACATGGACCAGAGGAAGTTAAGGAAATAGTTGCTTTAGGAGATTAGAAATTTTTAGACACGCATGTTAAAGGTAAAGCTATCAGACCATCTACAAGCAGCTTGATGTTTCTGTGACTACTGTGACTACAGTTGAACATATACAGATATTTAACAACCATGGCACTAAAACAAACTGTAAAAAAAAGCAAAGAAAACTTCTATGCAGAGATTAAAAGTGAACTTCAAGTTCAAGGAAAATCAGTGTCAGATCGCACCATATGTCGTTTGACTCAAAGACTTAGACTTAGGCTTAGCTTTATTCATCCCTTGGGATTACTCCTTCACGGTAATTCTGGTTCCAGTAGCCTATAAAGAGTACAAAGAGTTAAAGAAAGATAAGATAAAGATATGACAGACAACATAAAAAGAGTGCATATAGCACAAAAAAAGCATAAAAAAGAAAAAAGTTAAGTCCTCTACTCTACTCCTATGTTTCTCTTAGATATAAAAATATCTGCACAGTAGAGAGCTAAGGAAAGACAATCATAATAGCTATAATAATATAATAATAGCTAACTTGGGTTATTGCACTAGTACTGCTGAGGTGTATTGTCCTTATAAATAAGTACAAAAATAGACAGGCTACACAGTAGTTGGCATGTGTTATTGCACAGTGAGAGAGAAGAATATTGCACATGAGTGATGATAGGGAAAGTGGACACCAAAGAGGACACCATGGTGGAAACAATTCATAATTAAGAAAGACTAGACTTTGCAACTACATGTTTCCAGGCTACAAAACTTCTGGGAGAATGTCCTATGGGCAGATGAGACAAACTAAAGTGCATTAGCTCTATGTCCACATTTGGAAAAATGAAACATATCAAAAAGGAGGATCTTGTACGTTGTGGGGCTGCTTTGCTTCATGTTGAATCTTTGTAGGGCACAATTAACTCTCAAGAATATCAAGGGATTCTAGATAGAAATGTGCTTAGTTTCAGTCGCAGGTCATGGGTCATTCAACAGGATAGTGAACCAAACTTATACCTAAAACACCCAACAATGACTAGTAGGAAAACATTAGACTAATTGTCTTCTGTGAGTGGACTGCCGGCAGCCTGTAAAACACTGTCTGGCTTTGTTTTTATGAAGACCCAATGCCTCTTTTCTGCAAATTTAAAGCTTATTCTAAAAATTTTAAGAACATGTCTTAATCTCTAAAGGTAAAGGCTTGAGCTGAGAAGTGTTTGCAGCCTTGGGGATTGAGCTCAGCCACAGACTGTGAACAGATTCTGGTTTAAAGGAATGACACTAAAACAAAGGAAAAGAGTGAGGTGGAAAATATATTGTGCCATTTTACAATTTATTTATTTTTTTAAACCACTGTGCATGAAATAAATCACCCAGGCATAATAATTTTACATATAGGAAATTTGAAAAAAGGTAGCAAGAGGAGATCTGTTAATAACACATTTAGATGTTGGAATGGATACATTTGGAGTTTGAATTTGTAGGTTGGAGGAAATAAAGTTGTTTTTTTACTGTCAGAGTTAACCCACATTAGGACCATCTAATAGATATATCTTTATTATACCAAAATTCAGTATTTATCTTTAATCATATTTTTATTTAAGTATGTAAGATAGATGTATATCATTAGATGGCAAAATAACATATCTTGGATATCTCCATTTATATAAGCCTTCTTTGAATTGTGTCAGACTAACGAGACAGTGAAGTGCCATAAATAGATATAACTGTAAATAAAATTTGGTACTTTCTTAATTCTGATCATTTTTCTGCTGTATATTAACAAGCCTAATCTACATTGAGAGGCAATAACAGGATTTAATGTAAACAATAAATAAGTCATTTATCATCACCTAGATTTAATTTTATGAGCTGTACTCAACTGCTGCTAAGTTTATCTCCTGTTTTCATTATATGAATCATTAACTCATAAATTGGTGCTGAAATGGAATCCTGTAAAGCTTTATTAGGCCTTTCACAGCATTTAACATGATGAACAACAATAACCTGAAGTCATTCTGGTTGACACATGATGCAAAAACACAATCAATGCAAATGCTAATGTTAAGTAAGATTGCTGGAGCTCTTGTTGTGAAAGGAGCTATCCGTCACTGGTTAAAGGTCACTGACTGTCCCAGAAACCAAATGTGTTTCAGTAACATTTTAGTTTAGACTGGGGCCAAAACCTCTTAAAAAGGTCATGTCAGTGTTCATTTTTAGGTGTGAAGCTGGAAACAAGTATGGTCTCACACTTTCACACTAACCGTCAGATTCATGTATGGCAAAAGATAATTCTAATAAGAAGAATGATCTTAGCTGATGATAAAAAGACCTTAAAGTGAGTTTACTAATTCAACTTAATTAATCTCACACTGGAGAAATTCACCTCTGCATTTAACCAATCCCTTTGGGAAGCAGTGGGCTGCCGCTGTGCAGTGCCCGGAGAGCAGTGTGGGGTTAAGGATCTTGCTCAGGAACCCAGAGTGCAGGCTTTGGGTTTCAAACTGGGTACTTGCAACCTTCTCAGAGCACAAGCGCACTTCTCTTACTACTAGGCCAACAGTCCCAAATAAGGACACTGAAAACAACTCGCATTTAGTAAGGGATCGCACAGAACCGTGACGCAAAGTTGGCCTGATATCCACTTTATCCACTGCTCTGCTTCAGTATTATTAATGATTTTATCTTAACATTTAGGCAAGCTATGCAATTTTAAAAGGAGGTATATAATTTATTCATCTAATATCACAATAAGAACAAGCAGACAGTCATACTGATGAGATTAAAAATTACAATTAAATTAAACAAAACATTTATTCACCACTTGGTTGATACCTTGTTCAGGTACTGTATTAACTTCCATACATATTCATGTATTTTCTTCATTTGTTGTCCATATTTTATATAAATATAGAGAAATAAATATCAGACAACAATAACCTCACTAAAAAGTGCAGTTTTCAAAAATAACTTTTCGGTTTGAGAAATGTAAAAAAAAAAAAGGGAAAAAAAAGGACTTATCCAAACTATCTGTATTTGTAAAAAGCTTAAATACAATGGTCTTTCCAATGCACAGTGATTGTTTTCATGTTTGACTTTTAAAAGGCCACTTTCATATTGTGTTTTTGTGCTAATCAGTGGTGGATCAGATGGTGGACCTTGAACTAAAGTTTTTTTTAAGTTTTTTTTTATTTTTTTGGAGGAATGGATTCCTAGATCAAGTAACAGCCACAAGTTGGTAAATAGTTTTCAACTAAGAGCTTTCCCATGAAACCGATCTTTGCTTGGTCTCCTTCTTACTGTTGAATTATTTATTATTATTTAAACTCTGACCTCAAAGTTTGATCCGTCGAGAATTAAAATGTTTTTGTGGCTTCCCTCTTAACCTTTTGGATGAGCTCATTACTGAATCTGTGCTGGAGATTTATTTTATCCAGATTTGGGTAGTTTTAGCGATTTTCCATCTGTTCTCCATTTGTGTTTCTCTGAAGGCCAGAAGTCTTAAAAATGCTTTGTAACTGTTTCCAGATTAAACAAATGGAACTTTTTTTATTTATTTCTGAACTTGTTGCTGATCATCAGGGTAAGATATGTTACCTTTTGACATATTGAAGCCTATTTCATGTTTTCAGAGTTTGTGTGTAAGTCACACATATTTGACATTTGGCCAGGTTGTTTTAAGTTGCTGTGTTCCATAAATTAATTTAATATTCTTAATCATAATTATCAATATCCTGTTCAGAAACAGTCAGTGATGCATTGGGTAGCGCTGCTGCCTTGCAGCAAAAAGGTTCTGGGTTCAATTACCGGCTCCGGGTCTTTCTGCATGGAGTTTGCATGTTTTCCCTGAGCATGTATGGGTTCTCTCTGGATACTCTGGCTTCCTCCAGGTGTGAGTGCATGGTTGTTTTTTCCTCTTTTTTTCTCTGTGTTGCCCTGAGATGGACTGGCAACCTGTCCAGGGTGTAACCCTCTTCTCTTCCACTCACAGCTGGACAAATGGCACCAGCACCCCTCATGACCCCACTTGGGATAAGTGTGACGGAAAATAGATGGAATATATTCCAAATGGAAAATTATTTAAACAACAGTTTTATTTGCCTTTGAGGGACAAATGTTGGTACAGAGTGCTTTAAAGAAATCGAAATAATGTGGATTTTTTCTTTTTCATAATAGCAAACTCTTTCCTCCCTGTACTGTACACTGCACATGGTGAAAATACAGTATAAGGAACGGCTTTTGACCAGTGTAGTGACCAGTGGTTAAAATAAGTGCCTTTTTCCCTTATCACTAAATAATTACATGTGGGATTTCTTTATGGTTCAACATTATGTTTCCAAAAAAAAAAATATATATATAATTCAAAATGTTTTAGCCAAAGCAAATCAAAGATTTACGGAAGGTTCCATTTGGTCAGATATATACCGTAAATTCTCTAATATTGGCCTGTATTCAAATAGCGGCCGGGTCTCTAATAATGGCCGGTCTCGCTGTCAGAGGAGGTAAATAATGGCCGGTCTCTAATACAGGCCGGGGCTATAAACGTTTTTTCTGGGCATACCTCAACATTATACTTGTGG
>NW_015150650.1:434379-437824 GCF_000732505.1 Cyprinodon variegatus
AGTGCTTTAAAGAAATCGAAATAATGTGGATTTTTTCTTTTTCATAATAGCAAACTCTTTCCTCCCTGTACTGTACACTGCACATGGTGAAAATATAAGGGACGGCTTTTGACCAGTGCAGTGACCAGTGGCTAAAAGACATGTCTTATTTCCTAATCACTAAATAAGTACATCTGGGATTTCTTTATGGTTCAAAATTGAGTTTCCACAAAAATAAATCATTAAAAATGTTTTAGCCAAAGCAAATCACAGATTTACAGACAGTTCCATTTGGTCAGATATATAAATAGCGAACTCTGTAATAGGGTCACTAAATGCATTGATTCCCTCATTGATGTCCTGAGATCTTTTACATTTTTTTTGTGAAATAACACTCAGGCATAGTGAGTTTAATATTCCTCTTTTTATTTTACAAAGTCAGGATGCCCCTTACTGATACTAAATTATATATGGGTAATTCAAATATCCCTGTGCAGTCATAATAATAAACACAGCTGCTACTATTTTAAAAACTATTTCAATTCCATTTGCTCACCTGAAACCACCTGGGTGGACACTATTTCTGATTTAATGACTCCTAATTCTTTGAGAAATTAGAAATTTAATGTCCAAGTCCTTTTTCAAATATAATTATAATCATTCCCTCAAATGACTTCATGCATTTGCCGTGAAAGGCCTGCATATGCATTCAGTCTACAGTATTGTTATCAGATAATGTGGCTGGTTATGAAACGTATGCAACATTCTTGGTTTTACAAGATTCTCAATCAGCATTGACAAAACAAGTCCCTTTTGGAGCTATAAATGATTGATAAAGAGGAACCAGAACATTGATAGTGAAGATAAAAGAGTAAAGAACAATGGTTACATCTTTCAGTAGAGACCAAGTATTTATGCAATCTTTGAATTACACTTTTTCTATGTTTCTAGCAAGGGTAGTACAAATGGCATGTCAGAACAGTGTGTTCTTATTTGTAGACTATACAGCACAAAGGTTTAACATTACCCAAATGTTTTCTCATCTAAACATTTGTTGGATATAGCCATATATAACAAAAAATTGACCACATCTCCCAGCATGCAATGTAACTTTGACACAACATAGCAAGTTATATAAGATATATAAAATAATTGTTCAGCTTCACTAGTTTTGTAGCTTTTTGCTACAAAAGAAAAAAACCTTTAGCTCAGAACGAGTAGAGCATATATGCTGAGTTACATTTACTTTGCTTACACTTCCGCCAATAACAAAGGTGCAAGTTCACAAAGTTATTTGACCCAAAGAAAAAATAGATCTTTCTGCATTTTTCTTCAGCTACATCAATCATTTATCATGCATAGATAAGTAAATGGACTAAATGATCAATAGACTGAATTGTGATACATGTCTACAGTTTAACTGTAATCCTAAACCTTAATCTCTTCTCATTTTACGTGGGTAGTCTTTACCATGTTGATTTGGTGGGAAGACTTTCCTTTTATCTAATGTTCCACTTAATGTTGTTATATAGTCAAAGGTTGTTTATTTCATTTATTTTCAGGATGCTTCTTCTCTACACGCAGCACTTTCACAACACGTTATAAATATCTTTGTCGTGTTGCAGACATCCCTTTGAAAATATTCTTTTTTTATGTGCTTTTAAAAAGAAAACATGAAGCTTAAATGTGTGAAGTGACAGATCTAAAGAGAAAAGTAGTCAGTTACCATTTCTGTCTCTTTTTTGGCTTTTAACTGTTCCTTTTTTAAAAGGAACGCAGTCAGAGCCTCGGTGGGGAGCAGAGACCAACCGGTGGTGACTCTTCATCAGTGTTCTTTCACTTTGCTATTAGTGTAACCTACTTGACTGTCTTGCTCCTTCAAAACACAGAAGCTTCTAAGGAAGCAAACATTGTCAGCTGGTGTGGGCGTCACAGCGTAGATGTAACTAAAGGATTTGCCCATATTGCTATGGAGACAGCAGTATACAGCAGCCTAAAGAGAGATAGATAACCGTCCCCCCACCACCACCACCACCACCCTTATTGCTTTTTGTTTTTTAAGCTATTTTAACACTCTTGCACTGAAGTGTTCACCCTCAGGAGGTCTGCACTCTTCCTGCTGTTATTTAGACATATAGAGCCAAAACATCCATAATATCACCTCGCTTTAAAGTAAAACCTTGGTTTATTTGATTTTGTAACCACAACTCTTGGATGTTTAGATGTATGCTCTGTCATGTAACATGAAAATGTTTGTACATGTATTAAGAAACATCAGATGTTATCTTGTACTGCCTTATTGTTAGTAGATTATCCTAATGCCTTTTTTTACTCTCTGTGTTTTTCCAGGAAGGTGTACCTAATTCAATCAGTTGTTATTCTAAACTTTCAGAAGGCAATTTAATTGAATAAAGCCATAAAATACTTACCACTGTCACTGTTGTCATCTACCAGAATAATCTCCTTAAGCAGGTGTGCTGGTGTGTGGTTGACCACGCTGTGGACGGAGCGGAGGATCACTGACAGCGCCTCGTTCACAAAGATAAAGACAACCGAGATCTGTGGAAGGTCCTCTGGGTACGTCAGCTGCTTACACCTGATGAATAAAAGAAAAAAAGATAATTAGCCGCTGTCAAAGGTGTTTTGAAATAAACTTGAAGCTTGTTTATTCATTGTTGCAGCAGGAGATTTGCATGTAGAATTAACAGCACTGATGATGGTTAAGTAACTTCCCAATAAGCTATGGTGGTAAACTGAAAACAACATAATAAAGGATACACAGCTAGAAGCCATTTTTCTGCGTCCTATGCTTGAGTGTTTAAGTATGTCGGATCTTGTGGTAGCAAAATTGATGGAAACATTCATAAGATTATTTCGTGTTCTCATAATAAATGTAAGGATATTGCCTAAAGCCTTTTTGGCTGAGCTAAAACCATGAAAACAAAATGAGTTTGCAAGATTTTTGCTTTAGATTGCAATATTTATTGACATATTTATTTCTATGGTGCAAACAACCTTGATTGTACCCCCCAAAGCAAATGTGTGCATTTGTAAAAAAAGCCTTACTCAGCACAGCAGGTAGGCTAGTAAAAAAGAAAAAAAAAATTTTAATTTGAAGGATCACTTTTGTCAGGTTTGAGCAAAGCTGCTCTGCACCAGGAATTAAGTAGCAGAGTACTTTTCACAAACAATATGCTTTAAAAAAAAAAAAAGCTAAGCACTAACTGTACTTAATGCATCTACTGTTACTGATGTCTGATTCAAAAGTTATCAGATTTAATGTTTAAACTTCCAGATCTATTTTCTAAATAAGATCAGAGAAGTCAAGAAAAAACAAAAACAAAATCGGTTTTAGCAAGTCAAGAATAATTTTTTTTTAACAGTCAAGAATAATTTTTATCAGAATGCTAATATCATATATGCTAACCCCTATACAGGGGTTAGCATATATATATATATATATATA